>NC_086221.1:6592977-6715188 GCF_035770615.1 Melospiza melodia melodia
GCTTTTTCCTTGAGTTTCTTCAGTTTGATCTCTTCCAAGGTTTTGATTCCAAAATTTAAGTTGTCATCTAAAAGCACAGAAAATTCAGGAAAATTGAGGTGAATCCTTCCCAGAATATTGGGAATAAATTCTCCCAACACTCCCCAGGAATTAAAAACCCCAGGACAGGGGGGGATTTGGGATTTTGGAAAATTGGGAGATTTTTTCACCCTCCAAGGGAAAATTCACATTTTCAGCACAAAGTCAGGGAGAGGGATCAGAGATTGCTGAATTCCTTGGATCTGGATTTGCACCATGACTGAAGGGATTTTTTCAGGAATATTTTGTTTTAATTTTAGGAATATTTTGTTTTAATTTTAGAAATATTTTGTTTTAATTTTAGGAACATTTTGATTTTAATTCCCAATCCCAGCCGAGGATTACCTTGCTTTGCACTGGGGTTGGGTTTCCTGGTGGAAATCACCCTCAGCCCATTGTGGGAATATTTTGGTTTTATTTTAGGAACATTTTGTTTTTATTTCAGGAATATTTTGGTTTTATTTTAGGAATATTTGGGTTATATTTTAGGAATATTTGGGTTATATTTTAGGAATATTTGGGTTTTATTTCAGGAATATTTTGTATTTAATTCCCAATCCCAGCCCAGGATTACCTTGCTTTGCACTGGGGTTGGGTTTCCTGGTGGGAATCACCCTCAGCCCATTGTGGGAATATTTTATTTTAATTTTGTTTTTATTTTAGGAATATTTTGTTTTTATTTCAGGAATATTTTGTATTTAATTCCCAATCCCAGCCCCAGGATTACCTTGCTTTGCACTGGGGTTGGGTTTCCTGGTGGAAATCACCCTCAGCCCATTGTGGCTCTCTGGGGCTGGGGGCTGCACTGGGGTTTTGGTTTCTTCTCCTTCTTCAGAAAGTTGGTCTGGAAAGGAAAATCAAAGCCAAAATGAAATGATTTATGTGGTTTCAATACAATATTTTTGTTAAATTAAGGATTTCACCAACACATTTCATTTTTATATAGCTCAACATTCCAAGAACAACAAAAAAATTATCATTTTTCCGCAGCGCAAACATCGAATTTTATGGTTTATATTTGAATTTTCAGCAGAAATCAATGAAATAAACTCCAGATTTCTCACCATCATCATCCTCATCATCATCAGCAGCGTTGATGACCACGGGGGGGTGGGTGGGACTGGGCACATTCTCAGAATTCTCCACTTTCATCACCCCCCTGAGCTGAGGGGAGGGGTTGGACTGCACTGAGAGTTTGTTCTGCTGCAGCTGCACCAACTTCACCTCGTCCTCTGCAGCCTCTGGGGGGCTGGCAAGGGTGGCTGGAAAAGGAAAAAAATCTCAAATTTTATCTCAAATTGGGGGGAATTTGGTAAAAAACACTGCTGGATTCAGTTCTGGGTTCTACAGACATAAAGGGGTTAAAGGAGAAGGGAGAAGGGAAAAGGAAGAAGGGAAGGGAAAGGGAAAGGGAAAGGGAAAGGGAAAGGGAAAGGGAAAGGGAAAGGGAAAGGAAAGGGAAAGGAAAGGGAAAGGAAAGGGAAAGGGAAAGGGAAAGGGAAAGGGAAAGGAAAGGAAAAAGGGAAAAGGGAAAAGGGAAAAGGGAAAAGGGAAAAGGGAAAAGGGAAAAGGGAAAAGGGAAAAGGGAAAAGGGAAAAGGAAAAAGGAAAAAGGAAAAAGGAAAAAGGAAAAAGGAAAAAGGAAAGGGAAAAGGGAAAAGGGAAAAGGGAAAAGGGAAAAGGAAAAAGGGAAAAGGAAAAAGGAAAAAGGAAAAAGGAAAAAGGAAAAAGGAAAAAGGAAAAAGGAAAAAGGAAAAAGGAAAAAGGAAAAAGGAAAAAGGAAAAAGGAAAAAGGAAAAAGGAAAAAGGAAAAAGGAAAAAGGAAAAAGTAAAAAGTAAAAAGTAAAAAGGAAAAAGGAAAGGAAAAAGGAAAAAGGAAAAAGGAAATATTCACCATGAATTTTTGGATATTTTGATGAAAAATGAGGTGGCAAACTCACTTTTGCTGGGGGGAAGGAAGAGCCCATCCACGTATCTGCCCTTGGTGTGGTGGAAGGCACAGTTGTGCTTCTGGCAGCCCCCAGGTTGGTTCTCCCAGTAACAGGCGATCTCACTGCGCTTTTTCTGGGCAAAAAACACAAATAAAAAGTAAATATTTGTGGGGAAAAACAGAAATTCAAACTGAAATATTGTTGGGGAAATCACAAATAAAAACTAAAATATTGGTGGGGAAAAACACAAATAAAAACTGAAATATTGGTGGGGAAAACATAAATAAAAACTGAAATATTGGTGGGGAGAAACAGAAATTTAAACTGAAATATTGGTGGGGAAAACACAAAGAAAAACTGAAATATTGGTGGGAAAACACAAATTCAAACTTAAAATATTTCTGGGGTGCTCCCATCGATCTCCATGTGCCTGAACCTGCAGACGTTCCTGAAGCATTCCAGAATTCCCAGAGCTCAGGAGAAAACAATTTGGGAAAAATTTCAGCTCTCAAGAACTCCAAGAGCTCAGGATAAAAAATTCAGAAAGAATTTGAAGAGCTCAGGATAAAAAATTTGGGAAGATATTCCAGCTCTCAGCAATTCCAAGAGCTCAGGACAAAAAAAAATTCAGGAAGAATTTCAGAGCTCAAATTAAAAAATTTCGTGAGAAATTCCAGCTCTTGAGAATAAAAAATTGCAGCTCTCAGGAATTCCACAAATTTTCAGGATAAATTATTTAGGGAGATATTCCAGCTCCCAGAAATTTCTTTCCCACCACATTTCAAGCCTGAAATCTGATAAAATTTAGGCAATAACATTATTAAACACAGCTGGAAAACACCTTAAAAAATTGAGTTTTTTCCTTTTTCCTGCTAACAAAACCCCTCTAAATTTTTGCTGGGCAAGGATATTTATCCCCTAAATGTCTGGGATGGTCTGGGAGGGATTTTTGGGGGTTTTTGGGGTGCTCACATCGATCTCCATGTGCCTGAACCTGCAGACATTCCTGAAGCAGCGCCCCTCCTGCCACAGCGTGCACACGGTCTCACTGCCCAGCGCCGCCTCGCAGTGCCGGAACGAGCACGAGTCACCCTGGGAGCAGAACAATCAGCAAAAAGTGGGCTTAGGGAACATGAAACTCACTGGAATGCACAGAAATGAGGAAAAAAAAAAGGGATTAAATAACAGGAATCTCACTGGAATGCATAAAAATCAGTAAAAATGGGATTGAGGAACGGGAGTCGCCCCAAAATTCACAGGAAAAATGAGCAGGAGTCTCCCTAAAATGTAAAAAAATGGGGTTGAGGAACATGGAACTCACTGAGAGTCACAGAAATCAGTAAAAATGAGATTGAGGAACAGGAATCTCCTTGGAATGGACAAAAGTCAGCAAAAATGGGGTTAAGGAACAGGAATCGCCCTCAAATTCAAAGGAACTCAGGAAAAATGGGGGAACAGGAGTGTCCCTAAAATTCACAAAAACCAGTAAAAAATGGGGTTAAAGGAGCAGGAGTCTCCCTAAAATTCACAGAAAACAGCAAAAAATGGGGTTAGGGAACATGAAACTCACTGGAATGCACAGAAATGAGAAAAAAAAAAAAAGGGATTAAATAACAGGAAATTCACTGAAAGTCACAGAAAAATATGGGGTTAAAGGAGCATGAGTCGCCCTGAAATCACAAAAATCAGTAAAAAATGGGGTTAAAGGAACAGGAAATTCCCTGAAATTCACAGAAATAAACAGGACTGAGGAACAGGAATCTCCCTGGAATTCACAAAAATCGGTAAAAACAGGATTGAGGAACAGGAAATTCACAGAAATTCACAGAAATCAGCAAAAAATGGGGCAACAGGAAACTCACTGAAATTCACTGGAAATCAGAAAAACAATGGGGGAAGGAACAGGAATCTCTCTGACATTCAAAGGAAATCAGCAAAAAAGGGGGGAACAGGAAACTCCCTGGAATTCACAAAAATTGGTAAAAATGGGATTGAGGAACAGGAAATTCACAGAAATCAGCAAAAAAAGGGGGGGGGGGAAACAGTTTCAAAGGAGAAATGGGTTTGGGAAGGAGAATTATAAAGGTAAAAAAATGGGATGGGAAAGGAAAAACACACAGGTTAAAAAATGGGATGGGAAGGAAAAACACAGGAAAAGGGATGGAAAAAATGGGATGGAGAGGAAAAACACACAGGTCAAAAAAATGGAATGGAGAGGAAAAGCATCAAGGTTATAAATGGAAAGAAAAAGGAAAAGGAAAAGGAAAAGGACACGGGTTAAAAAATAAATGGTTTGGAAAGGGAACAAAAATCCAAATTTCTGAACTGGGAGCTGAACAATGACTGGATAATCAATAATGAATTAATCAATGAATGAAGAGGAATTGATTAGGAATTGATTTTCTGCTCAGAGGCCAGGCAGGGAATGAGGAATTCCTGAGGGAATTGGATCCGAATGAAAATCACAGAGCTCAAAAAATGGGATGAGAAAAACACACAGGTTAAAAAATGGGATGGGAAGGAAAAGGACACGGGTTCAAAAATAAATGGGTTGGAAAGGGAACAAAAATCCAAATTTCATAACAATGACTGGATAATCAAGAATGAATCAATCAATGAATGAAGAGGAATTGATTTTCTGCTCAGGAGGATCTCTGGCCTCACCTTGTTGCAGGTGGAGTAGAAGTAGAAGTAGCAGTCATCCCCCTGGCTGGACATGCTGCAGATCCTCACTCCCTACTCAGGGTTTGCTCCTCCCAGGGCTCTCCTGCTCCAGCCTGGGCAGGAACCTCAAAGGCTTCTCCTGGCTCAGCTCTGACAGCTTCTGCTTAAAAGTAACCCTGGAGAATAAAAATTGGGGTTTTAGAGTTGTTTCCTATTCAATTCCTGTGGATTGATTTGGGTCTGGAAGGAGCAGTGAGTTGGAATCAGCTGGGCAGAAAGATGAAAAAGAAATTGTTGAAAATTCAATTTTTTAAACAAATTTTTAGGCAGATTTGGTCCAAACTGCAGCATAAATTGTAATTTGTGACCTTAATAACAGTTCTGACAGAAAAATTTAGGGGGTGACCCTAAAGAGAGGCACTTCTTCAAAAACTGGGTGTAATATTGAATAATTGATAATACAATATCTTAATAATAAATTAAATAAATATTGTAATATTATTGTCATGTGTTATTTCATATTACACTATGAACACCAATCCCAGGGCATTTTTCCCCTGATCCCAGAGGATTTTCCCTCTAATCCCAGGGGGATTTTTCATTGATCCCATGGGATTTCCCCCCCATCCCATTCCCTGATTTCAAGGGGATTTTTTCCCCAGTCCTACTCCCCAGTCCCAGGCAATTTTTCCCCAATTCCATTCCCTGATCTCATGAGAATTTTTTCCCCTCAATCCCAGGGAAACTTTTCCCCAATTCCAGAGGATTTTCCCCTCAATCCCCAAAGGATTTTTCCCTGATTTTTCCCCTCAATCCCAGAGGATTTTTCCCCCTCAATCCCAAGGCATTTTTCCCTGATTTTCCCCCCAATTCCAGAGGATTTTTTCCCTGATCCCAAGGCATTTTTCCCTGATTTTTCCCTGATCCCAGGGCATTTTTACCCCAAATTTTCCCTGATTTTTCCCCTCAATCTCAGGGCATTTTCCCCCTGATTTTTTCCCTAATCCCAGGAGATTTTTCCCCTGATTTTCCCCCAATCCCAGGTGATTTTTCCCCTCAATCCCAGAGGATTTTTTCCCCCCAATCCCAGAGGATTTTCTCCTGGATTTTTCCCCAATCCCAGGGGGAATTTTCCCCTCAATCCCAGGGGAACTTTTCCCCAATTCCAGAGGATTTTCCCCTCAATCCCAAAAGGATTTTTCCCTGATTTTTCCCCTCAATCTCAGGGCATTTTCCCCCCAATCCCAGAGGATTTTTCCTCCAGTCCCAGGAGATTTTTTTTCCCTGATTTTTCCCCCAATCCCAGGGCAGTTTCTCCCTGATTTTTCCCCTCAATCCAGGGGCATTTTTTCCCCAATCCCAGAGGATTTTCCCCTGATTTTTCCCTGATCCCAGGGCATTTTTACCCCAATTTTTCCCCTCAATCTCAGGGCATTTTTCCCTCAATCCCAGGGGGATTTTTCCTCTAATCCCAGGGGCATTTCCCCCACTCCCAGGGGATTTTTTCCCTGATTTTCCCCCTCAATCCCAGGGCAGTTTTCCCTCAAAATTTTTCCCAAACCCAGGGGGATTTTTCCCGGATTTTTCCCTGATATTTCCCCACAATCTCAGGGCATTTTCCCCCAATCCCAGGGGGATTTTTGCCTGATCTCCCCTCAATCCCAGAGCACCCTGGCTCTCACCCACCTGGCCACGCTGAGCCCAGCCTTTGTTCTTCCCAGCCATGCAGTTCCCTCTCCTGTAGGCCGAAGGAGTCCGTGAATGAATAACAAAGGGGCAGAAAGAATTTGTGAATTTTGCCTTTTTTTTTTTTGCTTTTTTGTTTTGTTTTTTTTTTTTTTGCTTTTTTTTTTTCCTCCTGACAATTCCAAGGGAACCTCTCAGCCAACAATTTTCCAAAAACTCTGAGGTTGCTCTCAGAAACAATGGAGGAGGAATTGAGTCCATTGCAAATCTGGAGACAGCCAGGGATATTTTAGCTCTTCCAATAAAAAAAATTAAAAAATAAAAACATAAAAAAAAAAAATTATAAAAAAAAAAATCCCCAGCGATTCAAAGTGGCTCAGGATTCAAAAAATGAGGCTCCATCTTCCACAGCTGGGGAAATTTTTAGTTTTTTTTAAATTTTTTTTTTAATTATATAATTCAGTAAGTTGCAATTTCTGGTCTTCTGAGATTTCTTCACCTATTAAGAAAACACAAAAACCTTCCCCCATATTGATGAGAAAAAACCCCCTCCCACCAAAATTTGTGTGTATAAACCCCAAAATTGTGTTTATACACACCCCAAAGGAGGCAAGGACAGCAGGACAAGGAGAAAAACAACAAAAAAATCAGAATTTTAACCCATAAATTGGAATTGGGGGGAAAATGAGATTATTGGGGACAGCACAGGGACAAACTCACCCATCCCCAACCCTCAACCCAGGAATTTTGGGGAATTTGGGGCAGAATTTCCAAGAAATTTCCCCAATTTTTCCATTTGTGCTGTTCCCTAATCATTCAGCAGCTGATTGGGGTTTGGGTGCCACCAAAAATGGATTTATTGGGAGTTTTTATCCCATTTTTCTTGCAGATATTCTGCTAAAAACCAAATAAAAATCACTTTTACCCCTCGGATGTTTCTGACTCTTTTTGGGGAGGACAAAACTCAATCAATTTTTCTTTGCAGCGTAAGAAGAAACACTTGGAACCTTTTACTCACACAAAGAAATTTTGTGAATTTTCCACGATTTTTTTTGTTTGTTTTTTTTTGGCCAAGGAATTTTCCCAAATCTAAAATAAAGAGAGGAAAAGTTGGGTTTTCAGATTAATTATTGGTTTTTTAGGGTTTTTTTTTGAGTGATTGAAAAGGGAATAAAAATAAATCAGGATTTAAGTGCTTCCTGTTCTTCTCCATGGGGTTAAATTCAATTTTGGAGCTTCAAAAATCAAATTTTGCCTCATGGAATTTAATCCTAAAACTCCTGGAGCTCCTTGTGGTGGGAATTCAACTTTTCCCAAGGAATTCAAATCAAATTTCAACCTGAATTCTTCTGTTTACTGAAATCCTGGGAGTGAGGGGTGAGAAAAGCAGAAATTCCAACCCAAAGCAGGAATTTCCACATTGAAAATTCAACATTTCTACATCCAACACCCTGAGGGGAGAGAAAATCCCTTCAGATTGAATTCTTTTGAAAAATAAATCAAATTTTTGCCTTCATTATTCCATATTTCACTGTGGATCTTGTTTAAATTGGAATAAACCTTGAAAATAAACAGCAATAACAGAAAAGAATCAACCAAACCCACCCAAAACCTTTAAACTTCATTAGAGTGATTTAATTATTAAAGAAGTTCATTAAAAAACATTTTTGTTGAATTTTTAAACTGGTAAATTCAAAATAATTTGAATAAAAATGAGTAACTCTGGTGCACTCAGTAGGTTTTGAATGAATTCAAGTGAATGTAAAATTTTAAAGTTTTTTGTTCTGAATTCATGAAATTAATGAAAATTTTTGTAGAAAAAAAAAATCTAATCAATTAAAAATGCAGCAGCAGAAACCAGGCCATAAAAACCAACACCACTTTTATATTTTTAAAGGGAAAATAAAGAAGTTTTCCTGCATTTCCCTGTGAGGAACTTTTGGATTTTAAACTCTCAAATTTCCCTGGAAAATTTTCTCCTGCTGCTTCATTTGTGCCTTAAATTCCTTGGATGACTCATTTCCTGTTTATCAGGTGGCAAAGAAGGAAAAGCAGCAGGAATTTCACATTTTAACCAATTTTTTCTCCATTTTTTTCTCTCTCTTTCAGCTTTTCCTCTTTAAAAATCAACCCCAAACCAAGGGAAGCTGCTCCTTTCACTCTTGAATAAAACAGCAATAATTAAATTTAATTTCATTTTTTTGTATTTCTGAGCTTAACCTCAAAGCCTGGCAGCAATTTCCTATAAAAATTTCCTATTCCTCTCCCTCATGGAAATGTTTTCTTAAATACAAAAAAAAAAAAAATCGATTTTCCCCCAAAAAATTCGATTTTCACCTTGGAAAATGTCATTAGAGCTGGGAAATGTCACCACCAGGAAGTTTTAAATGGAAAATTCTTCCTGCTCTGCTTCAGCTGTGCCCAAATTCAACCCTAAAATCCTTTATTTTATTTATTTCTATTTTTTACAGCCAAATAAAGCTGTGATTTATTCAGGAAATGCGACCCTGATACAATTCTGGGAATAACCTGGAGGCTTTGGTCCCTTTAACAACAACAATAAATTTTCTTTTTTGGCGTTTCCATAACAAAAATTGGCGTCAGAAAGCAGAGCCTTTAAAAAAATAAGAAAAACACCCCAAAAATTCACAGAATCGCGTTGTTTTAACAACATCCGGGAGGGAAAACCTTTAAAAAATAAGGAAAAAACACCAAAAATTGGCGGATTCGCGTTGTTTTTAACAACCTCCGGGAGGAACTGAGCCCGCCTGCATCCAGAGTTACTCAGCTCCTGAAGTTCCTTTAGGGAATTACGTTAGAAATGCCCCTCGGACGCGTTGCTACAACAGGAAAAAAGGAGTTCTGATGTGAAAAATGAGGAGATTTAGGAAATATCTGAGCTGGCTTTGGAGAGGGGACAGCGCTGAGGGAAGGCCTCGGGCCTACCCCGGGCCCGCAGCTCCCCCTCCCCAAAACCCGGGCGAGCAAACCCGCCTCACCCGGCTTTATTCCCACGTAATCCCGGCTTTATTCCCACATAATCCCGGCTTTATTCCCACTCAATCCCAGCTTTATTTCCTCTTAATTCCGCCTCGCCCCTCAGCGTTCCCCTGCCGCTGTGGGGCCGCGCGGCCTTGCGGAGGAGCCGGGGTTGAGCCAGCACCGCCCCCCCGCCTGTTCCTCCCCATCTCCCACCAGCCGCCGCAGGGCTCCGAAGCCGCTCTATTTACGGTCGCTCAGGGAGTTTGAGTTTTACCGAGCCCCCGGGGGCCGCCGTGTCGCTGTCGCCGCGCTCCGCCGGGGCCGCCGCTGCCGTGTCCCGGTGCCCGGCTCAAAGATGGCGCCCGGTGCCCGCGCAGCCTCAACGCGCCCGCGGCCAAGATGGCGCCCGGAAATGGCTTCACCCGCCCGACAGGAAAAGAGGGGGGTCTGAGGGAAAACATGGGTGGATTTTGCTGTTTTATTGGTTCCTCGTACTTCAAAAAGAGGATAAAGATTTTTTTATTAAGTAAACAGGGCCGTGTTTCTCCATCTTTCCGGGATCGGTGCTGCCGTGTCCCCGGTGCCCCGCTCAAAGATGACGCCCTCAGCCAAGATGGCGCCAGGAAGTGGCTTCACCCGCTCGACAGGAAGAAAGGGGGTCTGAGGGGGAATAAGGGAGGATTTTGCTCTTTTATGGCCTCCACACAATTCAAAATTACTTCAAAAGGAGGATAAAGATTTTTTTAATTAAACAGGGCCGTGTTTTTCCATCCTGCTGCGATCCGTCGGCACCGCCGCCGTGTCCCGGTGCCCGGCTCAAAGGTGGCGCCCTCAGCCAAGATGGTGCCCAGAAGTGGCTTCACCCGCGCGACAGGAAGAGAGGGAGTCTGAGGGGGAACGGGGGTGGATTTTGCTGCTTTATGGCTTCCTTGCACTTCAAAACTCCTTCAAAAATAGAATAAAGATTTTTATGAAGTAAACAGGGCCATGTTTCTCTATCCTGCCGCGATCCATCGTCACAGCCGCCGTGTCCCCGTGCCCGGCTCAAAGATGGCGCCCGGTGCCCGCGCAGCCTCAGCGCGCCCGCTGCCAAGACAGCGGCCGGAAATGGCTTCACCCGCCCGACAGGAAGAGAGGTGTCTGAGGGGAAACGGGGGTGGATTTTGCTTTTTTTTTTGCTTCTCCGCGTTTCGAAAAGCCTCAAAAAGGACAAAGCTTTTTCCCGTGAAACGAACAGGGTGGTGTTTCTCCATCCTGCCGGGGCCGCCGCCGCCGTGTCCCGGGGCCCGGCTGAAAGATGGCGCCCGCTGCCAAGATGGCGGCCGGAAGTGGCTTCACCCGCCCGACGGGAAGGGAGAGGGTGGGCGGGCGCCTGAGGCGGAGCGGGGGTTGATTTTGTTGTGGTTTTTTTGCTTCCCCGCATTTCAAAAAGCCTCAAAAAGGGGACGCATCTTTTCCCTGTGTAGCGAACATGGCCGTGTTTCTCCATCCTACCCTCTGCTCGCAAAATTTAGCTTGGAGAATCCCTCCCAGATCATCCAACTTTCCAGCGCCCTCAGTGCCACGTCCAATCCTTCCTTGTCACCTCCAGGGCTGAGGGGGACTCCAAACCTCCCTGGGCAGCCACTTCCAAATCCTGGCCGCCCTTTCCATTAGGAAATTCCCCCCGATGTCCCAAAAATGGTCCCCAGTCCCAGGTGCCATCCCCTCCCTCACGCCCCCTCAGGGATGTGAATTCTTGAGCAGGGTTTGGGACAGACAGACCCCCCCGAGCTGCCGGACACACGGAGCACGGCACTGTTACACATTTTATTCTGTGAATGTAATAAAAGCCAAAATCTTTTCACTGGCTTTTCCCCAGGAAAAATCCTGGGAGAGAGAATTATGTGTCTCTGAATACCACACATTGGTCTATACCGATTATTTAGCCAGGGCAGCCCCTCACAGCCCAGCAGCACCATTTGGGTAGCATTTGGCACCAATTTGGACACTTTTCTTGTAGATTGTGGAAGAATAATCAATGAAATAACAGAAATCCCACACTGAGGGGATTTTGGGTTGGATCCCCATCCATTTCCACCCCACTGGAGCTATTCCTGAGGAAAATTTGGGACAGACAGATCCCCCGAGCTGCCGGACACACAGAGCACGGCACAGTTACACATTTTATTCTCTGGATGCAATTTCTGCTCAACAGCCAAAAGCTTTATTGATTCCAAACCACTCCCCTTCTCCCTCTTCATTTCTTTTTTCTTACTGCACCCATTTTCCCACCCCTCAAGCACTCTGCTGCTTCCATTTTGGACTTTTAGCTCTGCTTGGAGTTTCTTTTCTCAGAGGAAGCCAACGGACAAATCATTCAGATTCTTTTTTTTTCTTTTTCTCCCAAGATCCATATAAATTACATGCAAAACATTGTACATAGAGATTAATATCAAAATGCAATACAGATCAGGTGCACTTTAAGCTGGACTCTAGGATATGGCAAACACACCAGGGTACATATTGCTTTGAAACCACCATTGTTTTGTTTTTTAATGTCATGCATACCACATAATATTCAGTCTTTTGTTTTGTATTTTGGTTGTTTTTTTTTTTTTTTCTTTTTTCTCTCTCCTGTTTTTTTATACAAAAATACCAGTGCTTATTATACTGAGTTACTGGAAAAAAAAAAAAAAACAAAGAAAAACTCGGTTCCACGTGCCCTCTTCAAAAGAAAGTTTTTTTTTGTTTTGTGAGAGCATTGGATAAATATATATACACACACATAAATGTTGAGTTCAGACTGTATATATATATATATTTATTGAAGGGGAGGAAATAAACTAAAGGCAGTTTTAACCATGGGTTTTGCTGGATGAAAATTGGGGAGTTTGGGGAGAGCAGAGTTGGGGTGAGGGGGGGATGCTGGAGAGGAAAAAATGGCAAAATCCCTGTTTGGGGGGGAAACAAATCTTGTTTGGATGGAAAAAGAGCAGGAAAAGGAGAAGGAAAAGGAGCAGGAAAAGGAGAAGGAAAATGAGCAAGGGCCCCAGGGGAGATTTGGGGGTGCAGGTGGCGTTTTGGGCTCAGGGGGTTGGCGATGGAGCAGAAGCCATGCAGACCCAGGTGTGCCCACAGAGGGATAAAAACCTTCTCAGGTGGTGCCAGAGGTGCCAGGAGCTGGCAGTGGCACCTGGAGATGCCCTTTGGGCATTTGGGATGGGATTTTTTCCCAGTTTAGGTTTTTTTCCCCTCAGAGAGGAGCTGAGGCCTCCAGGCCCAGGCGTGAGGGGGAAAACGGCGCCCATGCTCAAACGCGGTTTAGTTTATTTCCTTCTTGAGATCGCTTGGAAAATTTCACTTTATTGCACGGAAAACCTTTGGGAAAAAATAAAAAAAAAGAAAGAAATAAAAGAAATTAAACCCCCTCCCCACACCCTTCTCCCTGTGCAAATCATAAAAAAACCTCAGCAGGAGAAAACCTCAAGAGCTGCCTGGCCAGCGAGCCACGCACAGGCCGTGGTGTCTTTGGTACCAATCCGCCAATTCCACGGAAAATCCACGGAAAATCCACAGAAAATCCACGGAAAATCCGCAAATCCGCCCTGCTGGGATCAAGAACTGGATGCAGAAGGATGTTCAGAGTGTTTTAATAACAAAGCATTCCAAGGCAAGTTGATCACAAGGAGGAGGGAGGGGGTGGCTTTGCTTCCTGCCGGCCCTCCCCTGCTCCGCGCGCACTCGTGGCAGTTCAAACAAAGCAAAAAAACCCCAGAAATTATTCATAATAATATATATTTATATGGATATTTATATCTCCCCCTAGTCAAGGCATGTTGCAGAAAGTCCCCAAAAGTCCGTGCCGCCGACCATGCCTTTGTTTTTGGAGCACCAATCTCCCCCAAATCTCTTTTTTTCTTTTTTTTTTTTTTTTGTGTAATGTCCTCAATAACTTAAGCCAAGAGTCAGCTGCTGCCAGGATATCACTGAAACTTAACCCAAAAAAACAAAACTTTACAGGAAATCTGCACAAGAAACATTTATACTTGAAGCAACCAGCCATACACCAACATAATTTATAGATATTTATATATATAAAAAAACCCCATTTGTGTCATCCAACTCACGGCTAGTAGAAAGATGGCTGCTCAGAGAAAAGGAAGCTGACTGGCATCCGATGGCTGAATTAATTAATCCACGGAATTAATTAAAGTGTCCCTTGCAACTGCCCTCAAGCAGCAGCGGGGACTCGAGATCTCTTTATTTTCTTTATTTTCTTTAAACAAAATACATATGGCTGACGTAAAAATATCAGTTTCTGAGCTAAAGAAAACTAGATTTTTTTTCTTTTTTTTTCCTTTTTTTTTCTTTTTTTTGCATAATATTTATATAGCATTAGTTCTCCCTCCCCCCCCCCCCCAACTCCTAAAATGGAAACTAGAACGACAAAAATAGAGGAAAAACAAACTAAAGGAACGACCAGACCCTTTGTGGCAAACCCTGCCAGTCACAGATTTCTGGGAGTGACTTTGAGAGCCTCCAAAATTGGCTTGAAGTTGTTGTTGGTTTGAGTCCTTTTTTTTTTATTTCTTTTTTTCAACAGGTCTGAGGTATTAAAAAAAATATCAAAATGAAAAAAAAAAAATTGGTGCATCCCCCCAAAAAGTATTTAATAAATATTTATGTAAGCTTGTAAGAACACCATATCTTCTCCTTTTTTTTTTTGTTTTTTTTTTGTTTTTTTTTGTAAGTATTTAAAATAGAAAAAGTGAATTTTTTTTTTAGGTTTTTTTTTTTAAGCAACGTCACCTTTAGCACAGAACCAAAACCCCACAACCACCCCTCGTTTGGGGATTTTTTTTGTGTGTGTTTAACCCAACATCCCCTCACTCCCCTGGGTTATTTTTTTGTGGGGAGGGAGGCAAGGAGGAGCCAGGCATGGGGTGGACACTGAATTTGCACTGGGGACGGGCAGTGGTGGCAATTTCTTCTTGCTGTTGGCAGTGAACAAAGCCCAGCTCGCCAGCACCAGGGTGGGTTATTCAGGATATTTGGGATTTTTGAGATAAAGACCTTTCCTCAGCAGGAAAAAGGAGCTCATCCTTCCCTCCTCCTCCTCCTCCTCCTCCTCCTCCCAGCCCAGGGAAGGACACAGAGACACTTGGTTTGTGTTTGTGGTTTAAGGAACACTTAAATCTTGGCAAAGATCTGGGCCTGGCGTGGCAGGAGGTGCTGCAGGCAGTGCTCGGACAAGGCACGGGAGATTCCGCTGTGCGTTCCTGGTGGGGCAGGGGAGGAGAACCCGGCCAGAACCAGCCTTTCCCCAAAAAAAAAAAAACCAACAAGAAAACCCTCAGGGTTTGGAATCCAGGGCTGGGAATCGCCTCGTTTCCAGCTTGTTTGGTCTGCTTCCTTCAGCCAGAGGGGATGGAGGAGAGCAGGGAGGTTCCCAAGGGGAGGAGAAGCCAGGGATGGAGGGAGGGACAATCCAGGGCCAATTCCAAGGAAAGGGAGACTCTTGTTGGGTTGTTCTCAGGGCTGGAGGTGAGGGAGGGCTCGGGGAGATGGAGGGAGGTGGCTCCCAGGAAGAGGAGAAGCCCAAGCCCTGATTCCAACTCCAGGGATGGCCAGAGGGACAATCCAGAGCCAATTCCAAGGAAAGGGACCCTCACTGGGCTGTTCCCAGGGCTCAAAGGGAGGGGATGGAGGAGGCTCCCAGGAGGAAGAGAAACCCAAGCCCTGCTTCCAGCTCTGGGATGTCCAGAGGGACAATCCAGAGCCAGTTCCAAGGAAAGGGACCCTCACTGGGTTGTCCCCAGGGCTGGAGGTGAGACAGGGCTCAAAGAAAGGGGATGGAGAAGAGCAGGGAGGTGGCAGAGCTTCCTCCAAGTGGAGGAGAAGCCCAAGCCCTGCCTCCAGCTCTGGGATGTCCAGGGGGACAATCCAGAGCCACCTTCAAGGGACTCTCACTGGGTTATTCCAGGGGTGGAGGTGAGGAAGGGCTCAAGGGAAGGAGATGGAGGAGAGCAGAGAGGTGGCAGAGCTTCCCCCAAG
Source organism: Melospiza melodia melodia (assembly GCF_035770615.1). Lineage (NCBI taxonomy): Eukaryota > Metazoa > Chordata > Aves > Passeriformes > Passerellidae > Melospiza > Melospiza melodia. The sequence goes on from NC_086221.1 coordinate 6,608,354, forward strand.
CTCCAGGGATGGCCAGAGGGACAATCCAGAGCCCATTCCAAGGACAGGGACTCTCACTGGGTTGTCCCCAGGGCTGGAGGTGAGGAAGGGCTCAAGGGCTCCAAAAGAAGCAGCCAAGTGAGGCCAAGCCTCCTCAGGGAGACCTGCAGGCACCCAAACCAAACTCCAGGAAAATCTGGGATCATCCAGGGGCATCCCTGCCTTCCACTGGGCCAGGAGACAGCTGGGGTGATCCTTCCCAGGATTCAGGAGATCCCCACTCATCCTCCCATGGCTTTTGGGCATGGCTGGAGCCTCCTCCCAGATCCCTGTGAGGCTGAGGGGACCCCAAAAACACAGAAAAAGGCAAAAATCCCTCTGTTCTGGAGGGCAGGAGCTGGAGAGCTGCAAAAATCCTCCAGGAGTTTCCCCCCTGAGCAAGAGCAGCAGAGAGGCCTCTCCTAGAGGAGGAGAAGAGAATTCCTCAGGAAGAAGCTGCATCCCTCACAGCCTGGGGGTTCTCCCCACCTTTACCCTGGCAGTTTCACCTCCACCTTTGCAGGAAAATCAGAATTTATCCCTTCATTTCTCATCTCCCAGTTTGGAAACAGAGAGAGGAAAACGTGTGGGCACACACAGAGGGGGAGCTGGAAGAAGCCCGGGTACCATTTTTCAAAGGTGGAAGACTGGTGGGCATCCCTGGATCTCTGAACCTTGCAGTAAACACCTTCCCCTGGCTGGGATTTTTTAGTTTATTCCTTAATTTCTGCACTGGAGCAGTGACTCCCCCTCCCCACTTCCCATTGGGTAGGGGGGAAAATCCCACAAGCAAAGAGCAAACCCCAACATTAGAAGGAAAAAACCCCTAAAAACCACATGTGGAAAAAACCCTAAAAACACAAGAAAAATAAAATCAAGTCACAAGTGCATCCCCAGCCTCAGGGCTGAGGGAGTGTAAGACTACAACAATTTGAATTTCCTTGGAACATGCATTTCTCCAAAGTGAAAACCCCAAGTGAAAAACCCAACTCTTGGAGAGGAAAGAACCTGGCAGCTTCCCCTGGGTGAGTACCACGGAAAATCGGGGATGGAGATGCACAATTGGTTTGGTTTTGGTTTTTTTTTTTGGCTTAACCTCTCTCCCAACACCCAGCTTGGTGGTACTCTGGTTCCCACTGCTAAATAACGGTAAAAAAACCCAACAAAATTAACCAAAAAAAAAAAGAAAAAAAACCACATTAAACCCCCAACCCCACCCCCAAAAAACCCCTCAATGATGATACAGGCATGAGCAGTTTGACCGCAGCAGTGTGATCAGTTACTGGTGCTGGGATCACACAGGGCCCAGGTGGATGAGGACGAGGAAGAAGAGGAGGAGGAGGAGGAGGGGGAAACTCCAAGTTCTAAGGTCAAACTGAGGTCTCCAGGCTGTGGAAGGGGCTCCCGGGCTCGGGGAAGCTGAACTCGCTGTCCACGGCGTTGTTGTTCCTGTTGAGGGCCGTGGAGCCCCCCAGGCTGCCCCCACCTCGCTTTTGGAGTCCCTCAGGCTCGGGCTCGTCTTCGGCGCCGTCAAGGAATGGTGTCCGAGGCTCGTCTTCCTCCAGGATGAACTCTGGGTGAGTCATGAAGTTATGGATGGAGCTTCTGGATTCGGGTTTCTCGAGGCCTTCGTAGAGCGAGCTACGGAACGCATTCACCACTTTGATCTGGGCGGGCGTGGGGGGAAAAAAACAGAGGGTCAGTGGTGCTGCCAGAGGGCAGGGCTGGAGGGAGAAAGTGAAATAAATGATGAGAGACGACCACCAAACAACAAAAAAAGAAAACAACGGCACGACCACAGCGACAAGATCACCACTGAACAGACAGCTCGGTCAAAAATGAGACATCTACGGTGAACTGGGGGCAGTCAGGCACTACGGGGGTGCTGGGGAGCCACCAGCCTCAGAAGCTGCAAGAAAAGACAAAGGACGACTCCAAACCTCCCCCCCAACATCACCAGTCCGGATGGATGGAAGCCACGAGGCGTTAATTAGTCATTAATTGGTGTGGGGGGTGCGCGCGCCCCGCGGTGGACGGACGGACGGACACGAGGACAAGGGACGGACGAGGTGGGGGAACTACGGCTCCAAAGGAGGTGGGTTAGGCAAAGAGCAGGGGAAACTCTACTGTGGGAGGGTCCTTCCTACAGCTCTGCAGGGGAATGGGGCTCCCAAAGGTGTCTCCAGCTCTTCTGGAGCTCCTGGGAGCAGATCCAGGTGGGTGCTGTGAGGAGCCAGGTGAAGGTCCAGGGCTCTCTGGAGCTTTCCCTGAACCTGCAGGAGACCCAGTGGTTTTCCCAGTTAAAAATGGGAGTTTGATGGAGCTGGAGACCAATTCAGACTCTGTTGGATACGCTGAAGGAATTCCTTCACATTCCTGGGAAAGCTCCACTGAAATCCAGGCTCAAGGAGGAAATCAGAGCACCAGGAAATGGCTCTGCCACCTCCCCTGCACTGGGAGGGAGAGCTCTGGGAACACACCTGGACAGTGGATTCCCTCCAGATCCTCTGGAATTCCAGCCCCAAACCCTTCCAGCTCACAGGTCTGGGCTCAGGGGGGTGACAAGTGTCACAAGTGTCACTCCCAGCCCTGCTGGGGTCCCAGGGAAGCAACAGAAGCCTCAGCTCTGTGGAGCAGAGCTCGTGTGGGAGCAGATCTCCTGTCCCAGACCGCTGGGAGCAGCAGGGAAGGCTCCCTGGAGCAATTTCACTCTTTGGCCCCACGGAAGGAGCTTTGCATGAGCCTGGAGCACCACTGGCCTGGAAAAATGGGAATTTGAGGGAGCTGGGAACCAATTCCGAGCTGGATTTGTGCACTGATGACCTTGGATCAATTCAGGTGAACGCACAGGACAAGGGACACTACCGGGGCCACCTCATCTGTCACATCAGCCACGACTTGAGATCAGCAAATCCTGAGCCCTGAAACACCAACTGAACCAAGGAGAACAATCCCACCAAGCCAAGGAGAGCCAGGGACTGTCACAGCCACGAGGAGAGGGCCAAGGACAGCCCAGGGACTGTCACAGCCACAAGGTGGTGGCATCTACAATTCAGATTTAGGAGCAGCTCCACAGAAGCCTCCCCCTGTCATGTGAGATCTCTCCCAAGGAATCACCTCCAGAGCCCTGGAGATTTGTCCAGCACTGCCAGGAGCAGCAGGAAAAGCTCCCTGGAGCAATTCCAGGGATTCTGTGCTCAGTCTCCTGCTCAGCCCCCTCAAGCAGCTCCTGCTGCAGTTTCCCTCAGACTTTCCTCCCTTCTCCATCACCTGCTGCGAGATGAATTCAGCTGTTCCCTCTCAAAGGAAGGGAACAGGGAGGAAATGTGTTCTGAATGAGGCAGGGAGCCCGGCAGAGCTGAATTCCAGCCTGGAGCCTCCCCTCCCTCCTTCCCTCCCTCCCTCCCACGGCCGGCTCCTCCCGCCTCCTCTCCACCTGGAAGCTTCAAATGCAACCTCCAGGCTTGGGATCGATTCCTGCGAAACGTGAAACCTCCACGTGCTGGGTGAGAGCCCCTCGGGATGCCATCCCGTGCCCTGGCTCTGCCCAGCCCCTCAATCCAGGGCAGAATTCCCAGCAGGAGCAGCTGGACTCTGCCAAAACCTGCCCGTGGATTCCTGAGAGCTCCCCACGCAGCAAATCCAACCCTGGAAAAACTCATCCACGGGAGAAGAGACACCACAGATCTGCGTGGAGGGAAGAGGAGCTTTGGGAGAGAGGGAAGCAGCAGAGGGAAACAAGAGAAATCCAGGCAAGAAAACAGCAGGAGATTTGGAGACCTGGGTTAGCTCCTGGGGAAGTTTGCACGAGCTATCCAAGTTTTCTATTCCCTCACTGCAAAATGGGGGGAAAATATGGATCCACAGACTGCAAAAAAGCTGCATTTTGGTCTCCTCCCCACCCCTGCTCTGAGCCCCTCTAAGCAGATTTTATTCCATCAGAAAATCCTGGAGGTTTTCCCAGATGCAGGCGGGAGCAGGAGGCAGCTGTGCTGCTCCAGCATCGCTGGGGTTAAACCCAATCAGCTGCCAGCCTCAGAGTCAGCTAAACAGAGAGAAAACAAAATTATCCCAAATTCTCTCTCCTCCCCCACAGTGCATAAACAGCAGAGCCTGAAAGCTCTCCAGAAAGTCACCGAGGGTATTTCTCTAATCAGAGGAGAACGGGGATAAGTGAGTGTGCAATAAAAAAGCCAATTATCCAGCAGAGCCACACTCCCTGCTCCCAGCCTGCAGACAGAACCACGGCCACATGCTCACCAGCCCCAACACCCCACACACAGAGGGTTCTACATCACACAGGGCCTTCTATGGGGGGCTGGAAAGCCAGGATCCAGAATTCCCATTGATTTGTGGCCTCCGTGCCCATTTCCATGTACAGCTGTGTGTCTGCACACCCTGGGATCCAGCATGTGCAGAGCAGCCTGTGATGAACAGAGAGAGAGCCCTGCACCAGACAGGGCCTTTTTTGGGGTGTGGAGACCCAGTGCCAGATCCAGAACTCAGAATTCCCACTGGCATCCAGCAGGAATTGTGTTCCATACTTTTTTTAGGGTCTGGAGACCCAGTGTGAGATCCAGGACCCAGAATTCCCACTGGGATCCAGCAGGAATTGTTTTTCATGCCCATTTCCATGCAGAGCAGTGTCTGCACACCCTGGGGATCCAGAGTGTGCAGAGCAAGGTGGGCACTGAGGATCCTCCGGCTGCCCAGGGCAGCACAGGGATGTCCCCAGGCCATGCAAGTCCCCAGGTGGGGACAGAGAGGGGGGACAGCAGCCCCGAGGTGTCACCAGCTGAGCCACAGGCAGGAGCAAATCCCGTTTGTCCCTCCTTGCTGTGGCTCAGCCAGCCTTGGGGACAGTCCCAGCGGCCACTCTGCCTCCAGAAGAGATTTCAAGCAATTCCTCTGCCCATCCTTGGGCTGTCCCAGGGCTGGGCAGAGGGAAGAACCAGCAGGATTTGGGCTCAGCCTTGCCCTCCTCCCAGCAATGCTCGTGAACTTGGGGGGGTTTTGAGCAAGAACTGCAATTTTGGCTCACCCTGAGGAGGGTGGACACAAACACCAGCCCTGCAGAGGAGGAGAAGAGGTAAAACTGGACAAAGCAACAAGGAACTGGGGGGGAAAGGACCAGAAAGGTTCATAATTTTGTTAAAAATTGGGGTTTTGAAGGGTTTCCCGCCCCATCCTTCAGGTTTGGGACTGAGTGTGCGAGTCAAGGCTGAGAGGGAGAGAGAGCAGGCGGGGTTAGGGGGGTGCAGGTGCTCTCTGTGCTCATTAAATCATGCATTGTAATAGACCATCACTCACTGCCCGCAGGAGGAGATGCAGCAGCAGCAACAGCAGAAGTGGTGGGAGTGGAATTGACGGAGGAAAGAGCTACATGGGTTGGGCTAGAAACATTTTTTACATCGTGGTGCTGGCTCACGATGGAAGGCTGTCTCCTGAGGGCTCCCTGCAAAGAGGAGGCGCCGGTCTGGAATGTGTAAACTACGTCCATCTGCAAAGAACCAGAGAGTGAGATAGCGACACCCGGCCAGGGACAGGGACAGGGACAGGGCCAGGGGACAGGGGAGGGCGGGCAGACACACAGACAGCAAGGAAAGAGGAGGATGGAGAGGCGAGGAAGAGGAGGAGGAAGGAGGAAAGAGCCCACCCCGCACTCCCCAAAACCCACGTGGGGTTTTGCTGTTGGAGCAGAGAGAGAGTCCAGCTCTGCCCTTCCCAGAGCAGCAGGGTCAATCCCCCCTGTGGTGGGAGGCAGTGGCAGAGGAGACACCTGGGGGTATCCAAAAATCTGCAGGAGGAGCAGAGAGAGACAGAGAGAGCGGGCAGAGTGCGAGTGGGAAGGGCTCCTGGTGCCTCAGCCCTGTGGGGCACTTTGGGGACACTCCAAGGGCTCCCCACAGCCCCTGTGGCAGCAGGAGATGTCCCAGCCCCTCTCCCAGGCCTCAGGGCTGCTGGGGATGCAGCATCTGCTGGTGGGGCCGTGGTTGTCCTGTGGATGTGTCACAAGGCTTGAAGAACAGAGCAGCTTCCTGGGCACTTTGTGGCTGGGTGATGCCAACCCTGTGGCACCTTCTGGGCACCTCCTCCAGCCCCGGCTCTGGCTGAGCAGGTGTTTCACACACAACTTCACTCCTGCCCCACTCTGATATCCTTCTTCTCACCTGTGTCCTTTTCACACACCCCAAATGGGGACAGGAGCCCCCCAATGCCAGGTTGGACCCCACAGACGCTCCAGGACGTGCCAGCACCCATTTCTCACATGGCAGGAGCTCATCCCAGCTCCAGCACAGGGAAGCACCCGGGAAGCTCCAGGCTCAGCCCAGGGGCACCTCTGGCACTGCAGCCCTGCAGAGCTCCCGGATTTCCAGCACATCTGCACCACTGCCAGGAGAGCCTGGATGCTCCCAGCACGTTCCTCGTGTCAGAGAAGCTCTGGTTACCCCCACACAGAGCCCAGCTGCCCCTCAGGGCTCACAGCCAGCCAGGAACCAAGGCTGAGCTTCACCTTGAGGCCATCGAGGTGACACTGTGGAGGTGACAGCTCAGAGAAGGGAAGTTAACTCTGCCCCAGCCCCTGTCCCCGTTGGTTGGTCACAGAGGAGGGACAGAGGTGACCCAGCAGCTCTGCTTGCCCAGGGACACCAGGATTCCCTCCATGGGACAGCTCTGCCCTGGCCTCCAGGGAAATGAGGGGCACAGAGCTCTCCCTGCTTGGTGGAAAAAAAGGAAAAAAATCAGGGGAAGAAAGTCAAGAGATGTAAAAAGAAGACTGAGAGATTTTCTCCTGTTGTGTGCCACAGGGCTGAGCTCTGGGTGTGCAGCACGGGGAGGTGGCACAGAGGGGTGGCACAAGGAGCCACACCAGGGAGCAGCACATTCCCACTGGGAACCGCCTCCCAGCAGCCAGCAAGAGCAGGGCAGAGCCTGGGGGGCTCCGTGCACCCCTCACAGCCTCCTGAGCTGCAGAGGTGACCATCAGTGGCACGTCCAGCCTCCTGCTGACCAGCAGCACAGTGCCTGCAGCAGAACAGCCTCCCACCACCCCAGCTGTCCCAAAACCCAGGTTATCCTGGTCCCAGGTTATCCTGGCCCCAGCCATCCCAAAACCCAGGTTATCCTGGCTCCCTGCAAAGGCACAGGTAGAACCTGGCCCGGGAGGCGATGGCATCCTGCCAGCACCATCTGTCACCTCTGTGCAGACACAACCCCTGCATGGGGAGAGAGAGAGGAGCAGACACAGCAGGCAGAGCCCCCCCAGCCCTGCTGCCCCCCAGTACCTGGGTCTGGATCCTGTTGAGGCCCCGGAACCACAGGATCTGCCCCCGCCGCAGCTCCATCTCTGCGTGGTCGATCTCGTCCACGTCCTCGGGCAGCTCCTCCTCGGGGATCTCCTCCTTGGTGATGCCGTGCCCAGCCTCCTTCAGGAACTTCAGGTGGCTCGTTGGCACGGTGCAGATCAGCTGGGGACAGGCAGGGACACAGCAGGGACTTAGCCTGAGGTCCTGGGGATGCCTCAGGGTTTAGCTTTTATATTTTTTAGATTCTGAGCTGCTTTCGTGTGTGGGTCTGAGCTTTGTAGTAAGGGTTGGTGAGCTCTGAGAACAGAGTAGGGAAACAAAACAATTCCTTCTCTATGATCCAAATTTCAAATGGTCCAAATCTGAGGCCCTCTCTATGATCCAAATTTTAAATTATCCAAATCTCAGGCCCAAAAGCATTAACAACATGGACTGAAGAGACAAAAACAAGAAGGATGGGACTTCATAACCTGAAGCTGTAACTGGACAATTAACTCCAATATGCAAATGGAGCAGAACTTATAAAAATGAGACACCTCACTTATAAAAGTGAGAGGAAGCAGCTGAAGGACTTTCCACTAAACTCCTTTTGTTCCCTTTCCTTTTCCCCTTTCCTTTTCCTTTTCTCTTTCCTTTTCCTTGTCCATTTTGTGACCATTTTGGGTTCATCTTGGGTTCATTTTGTGACCATTTTGGTTCATCCTGAGTGCAGCCCTGGCTGGGCTCTTGTGCTGCCCAAGGTGGATCCATTGAGGAGATCCTTTGAATAAATCCCGGCTTTATTCTTTAGCTCTGTCCAGTCCCTGTTCTAGCTCAGCCTTCTCAAGGCCTCAGCTCCAGTGCCACCAGCCCCAGGGGACACCAGGAATGTCCCTGTCACTCTGGGTGTGTCCCTCTCCTGCTGCTGGGCTGGGGAGGGGTATCAGCCCCTTCCTAAACACCTTCCTAAAGAGCTGCCCTGGAGAAAAACCAGGGAGAACATGGCAGGGAGGGAAGGATGGGGCAGGATTTTGGGGCTGGCCCTTACCTGGCCCCACAGGAGCTCTCCCACTCCAATGAAAATGCACCAGAACCACTGGGTCAGGGTGAGCCCAGAGCAGCTGAAGGGCTTCCCACCAAACTCCACGATGATGATCTGCAGGACAGGAGACAAGAGTCACATCTGGGCATGGAAAGGTCCCCTTGGGACACACCTTTCCCCCTCTCCTGGGATAACAAGAGAAGAAAGGACCTCACATCCAGGCTGGGAATTTTATGGGACACCAGAAGGAAGCAGGGACCTCATACCCAGGCTGGGATTTTGGGTTTTTAATCCATCCCATAGATTTGGACAAAATCAGAGTTTCCATGGTCTGGAAGCAATTCCAGTGGAATAATCCATGGAGCAAAGCGGAAGCCATGGAATAACCCATGTGGAATAACCCATGGAGCAAAGTGGAATAAACCATGGAATAACCCATGTGGAATAAACCATGGGGCAAAGTGGAATAAACCATGGAGCAAAGTGGAAGCCATGGAATAACCCACGTGGAATAACCCATGCAGCAAAGTAGAATAACCCATGTGGAATAACCCACGGAGCAAAGAGGAAGCCATGGAATAACCCACGTGGAATAACCCATGGAGCAAAGTGGAATAACCCATGGAATAACCCATGTGGAATAACTCATGGAGCAAAGTGGAAGCCATGGAATAACCCACGCAGAATAACCCATGGAGCAAAGTGGAACCCATGTGGAATAAGCCATGCAGAATAACCCATGGAGCAAAGTGGAAGCCATGGAATAAACCATGGAATAACCCATGTGGAATAACCCATGGAGCAAAGTGGAATAACCCATGTGGAATAACCCATGTAACAAAGTGGAAGCCATGGAATAACCCATGGAATAACCCATGTGGAATAACTCATGGAGCAAAGTGGAAGCCATGGAATAAGCCATGCAGAATAACCCATGGAGCAAAGTGGAAGCCATGGAATAAACCATGGAATAACCCATGTGGAATAACCCATGGAGCAAAGTAGAACCCATGGAATAATCCATGTGGAATAACCCATGGGGCAAAGTGGAATAACCCATGTGGAATAACCCATGGAACAAAGTGGAAGCCACAGAATCCCAGTGGAGCAAAGCAAAACCCCCGGGCTGGGGTCACCTGGGCGAAGAAGGTGCCCAGCACCACGGAGCAGAAGATGGGGTTGCGGTAGATGCCTTCGAAGACGTTCCTCTCGCCGTGGATCTTACGCGCGTTGATCTCGTTGAAGAGCTGCATCATCACGAAGGTGTTGAAGACGATGGTGTAGTGTTCGGTGGGGGGAGAGTGCAGGGGCGCGTTCCGGCCGCTGTCGATGTCGAAAAACTTCTCCCCTGAGCAGGAAAAAAAAGAGGATTTGGGGAAGGGAAGATGTGGGAGAGGTTTTACATCATTTCTGAGAGACAGAGAGAAGGTTGAGAAGAGGATCTGTGTTTACACCGAATGAATTTTCTGCCAAAGTCGTTGTCGTAGAATGACCAAAATGTCCCAAAACAGAAACCGAGAGAGAAAGAAAAACCATTAGAAACAACCAACAGAAACCAAGAAAGAAAGAAAAACCAATAGAAACAAACAAGGAAAGAAAAACCAATAGAAACCAAGAAAGAAAGAAAAAACAATAGAAACCAAGAGAGAAAAAACAACAGAAAAAAACAATAGAAACCAAGAAAGAAAGAAAAACCGTTTCCTTTTCCCCTTTCCCTTTCTTCCTTTTTCTTTGCCTTTTCTCTTTCCATTTTCCTTTTCCTTTTCTTCATTTTCCCTTTCCTTTTCCTTTTCTCCTTCCCCTCTCCTTTTCTCCTTTCTTTCTCCTCTTTTCCCTGTCCTTTTCCTTTTTCCTTCTCCCCTTTCCCTTTCCTTTTTTTCCCTTTCCTTTTTCCCCTTTCCATTCCCCCTTCCCCTCTCCCCTCTCCCCTCCCCTCCCTCCCAGGACACTCTGGCACTGCAGCTGACCTGCGAAGAGCAGGGTGAAGATGATGGTGAGCTGGTAGACGGCGTGGCCCAGGATGTTTTTCATCATGGTGCGGGAGATGAGCGGCTTGTTGCGCCCGTAGGGTTTGCGCAGCAGCAGCGACTCCGACGGCGGCTCCGTGGCCAGCGCCAGCGAGGCGAACGTGTCCATGATCAGGTTCACCCACAGCATCTGCACGGCCTTCAGGGGCGAGTCCTGAGGGGGAGAATGTGTCATGCCACCAAAATAAACCTTTGTTCCCTCTGTGTTTCACTTTCCTCCTGAAAACCTCTCAAAAATTGCTCTTGGGTATTAAACACCTTCCTAAAACATTCCCAAATATTCCTTCTTTTCTCCATGGCCTTCAGGGGGGAGTCCTGGTGGTGAGAACAGTCACACCACCAAAATAAACCTTTGTTTCCTCTGTGTTTCATTTTCCTCCTGAATAGAATTCCAGAACTGCTCTAGGGTATTTAACGCCTTCCTCAAACATTCCCCAAAATTTCTCCTTTTCTCCATGGCCTTCAGGGGGGAGTCCTGAGGAGGAGAACAGTCACACCACCAAAATAAACCTTTGTTCCTTCTTTGTTTCACTTCCCTCCTGAAAACCTCTGCAAAATCACTCTTGGATATTTAACAGCTTCCTAAAACACCTCCCAAGATATTTCTTCTTTAAGACCTCCCGTGTCCCACCTGCCCAGGTGAGCTCACCTGGATGACGCAGGGACCAATGAAGGCCACGATGATGCCACCACGTCTCATACCCACCCAGGTGACATCCCCCATGTCCCACCCGCCCAGCTGAGCTCACCTGTGTGATGCAGGCACCGGTGAAGGCCACGATGACGGCCACCACGTTGACGGTGAGCTGGAACTGCAGGAACTTGGAGATGCTGTCGTAGACGTTGCGGCCCCACATGACGGCCTTGACGATGCTGGTGAAGTTGTCGTCGGTCAGGATGATGTCCGAGGCCTCCTTGGCCACGTCCGTGCCCGCGATGCCCTTGGGGACAAAGCCAGGGGTGAGGCATGGCCCTGCCTGGCTCTGCTGCGTGCCAGGGATGTGCCCAGCAGGAAAAGCCCCTGGAGCTGGTGCCAATCCCTGCTTGGCAGGGCCAGAGCTCCAGAGCTGTCAGGGACAGGCTCTGAAGCTGCCCAGCTTTCCCAGACAGGGCCACAGTGCAAAAAAGATGGGATACAGCTGGGAAAACACCAGGAAACAGCTGGGAAATAAACAGGAAATAGCCAGAAAAGAGCTGGAAAACAGCTGGGAAAATGCCAGGAAACAGCCAGGTAAGAGATGGAAAACTGACAGGAAAACAGACAGGAAACAGCTGGGAAATAGCTGGAAAACAGACAGGAAAACAGCCAGAAAACAGACAGGAAAATAACTGGAAAACAGACCGGAAACAGCTGGGAAACAGCTGGAAAAAAAGCTGGAAAACAGCTAGGAAAATGCCAGCAATCAGCTGGAAAATGGCTGGAAAACAGACAGGAATCAGCTGGAAAATAGACTGAGAAACGGCTGGAAAAGAGAGAGGAAAACAGCTGGAAAACAGGCAGGAAACAGCTGGAAAACAGGCAGGAAAACAGCTGGAAAACAGGCAGGAAACAGCTGGAAAACAGCTGGGCAACAGCTCCCTCCTCACACCATGGACTGGCTCCATCCCGAGCTGGGCACCTCTCTCTCCAGGGAGGGAGAGCTCAGCCCGGAGGTTTCTGCCCTCGCCCAGGCTGAGAGCAGCCCCACAGCTTCCCCAAAATCCCCAAAAATCCCCCAAAATCCCTGTCAGGATCTCCAGGGCAGCGGGTCAGGCTGCGTTTCCCAGAGCCGGCACAGCGAGGCGCTCGCCCCGCAGGGATTCCATGCAGGAATTCCGAGCCCTGCCCAAAACGAGCCCAGTCCCGGATTCCCCAGATCCCAATCCCTCCTCAAAGGGGAAATCTCTGCCTGTTGCAGCACATGGGGTTCAGGGTTTAAGGGAACAGCCTTCCCTGCTTCTGGAATTGTGTTTGGATGTTCAGCACATTCCTAAAAACACTTCCCAAAAATCTCTCATTTTCTCCCCACCCAGCTCCTGCTCATGTCTCTAAATTAATCCCCAGGGAACCTGTTAAAAACAACAGGTTTATTTCCCTGCTTCTTTCAGACAGGATAAAAAGGCACCAAACCAGAGTTTTCCCCCATAAATCAATTCCCAAAGCCTGATCCAGCACTGTGCCTGGAATTGGGGTGAAAAGCTGCAGGAAAAACCAAATCCTGGGGCTCCCATGGCTCTCCTGGATCCAGCAGAGACACCAGGACAGGGCAGGTCCAAGGAATTCCCAACCCCTTTCTCACAGCCCTACACGGCTCAAACTCAAACCCAACACCCTAATCAAATCCCTTTTTGGGTTTTTAGCCCATACATCTGGATCAGAGTTCCCATGGTCTGGAAGCAATCCCATGGAGTAAAGGAAAACCCCCAGGCTGGTCCTACCATGGCAAACCCAACATCTGCTTTCTTCAGGGCTGGGCCATCGTTGGTGCCGTCCCCTGTCACAGCCACCACCTGCCTCTGGTCACCCACGGTGCTGTCGATGATTCCTGTGGTGGAAACGAGAAATTAAACCCCAAGGGAAGGATCCCAGCCTGGATCAGGCTGGAAAACTCCAGGGAGGAGCCCCTGTAGAGGGGCAGTGCCCACCTTTCACCAGGGTGTGCTTGTCTGTGGGAGAGGAACGTGCCAGCACCCGCAGCTTGGGCCAGATCTTGTCCAGCTGCTCCTGCTCCACCTACAGGACCAGGAAAAGGGAAATTATTCCACCCCAGGAATCTTGTGTCCCACCAGAGAGCAAATCCCAGCTGGGATGGGGCAGAGGCTTTACCCAAAACGCTGCTGAGCAACCCAGCAGCTTCCTGATGCAAGGGAATGAGGGAAACCCAGCAGGATCTGGAAAACCCAGCAGGATTTGGGAAAGACATCAGGATTTGGGAAATTCCAACAGGATTTGGGAAACCCAGCAAGATTCTGAAAACCCATTGGGATTTGGGAAACCCATTGGGATTTGGAAAATCTAGCAGGATCTGCAAAATCCAGCAAGATCCTGAAAACCCCTCAGGATTTAGGGAACCCCTCAGGATTTGGGAAACCCATCAGGATTCAGAAAACTCATCAGGATTCAGAAACCCATAAGGATTTAGAAAACCCCTCCAGATTTTGGAAACACATTAGGATTCTGAAAACCCAGCAAGATCCTGAAAACCCCTCAGGATTTGGGAAACCCTTCAGGATTTGGAAAACCCGTCAGGATTCAGAAAACCCATCATGATTCAGAAAACCCAGTATGATTCGGGAAACCCTACAGCATTTAGGAAACCCTTCAGGATTCAGAAAACCCCTCAGGATTCAGGAAACCCCTCAGGATTGAGGAAATCCCTTAGGATTTAGGAAATCCCTCAGGATTTAGGAAACCCCTCAGGATTGAGGAAATCCCTTAGGATTTAGGAAATCCCTCAGGATTTAGGAAATCCCTCAGGATTTAGGGAACCCCTCAGGATTTAGGGAACCCCTCAGGATTGAGGAAATCCCTCAGGATTTAGGAAACCCCTCAGGATTTAGGAAATCCCTCAGGATTTAGGAAAACCCCTCAGGATTGAGGAAATCCCTCAGGATTTAGGAAACCCCTGAGGATTTGGGGTTTTGCAGCTGTCCCACCTCTCCCTTCTCGTTGCGGATCAGGCGGTTGAACTCCTTCCCCTCGAGGCACAGGAAGTCCTCCCCGGGCAGCAGGATGCCACACTTGGTGGCGATGGCACGGGCAGTGTTGATGTTGTCCCCTGTCACCATGCGGACGGTGATGCCGGCACGCTGGCACTTCAGGATGGCATCGGGCACCTGGGGACAGGGACAGCGACGGGGTTGGCACTGGGAATGCCAGGAGTGAGGCAGCTCCTCATGCCTAAAAGGATCCAGAGAGGGCTCTGGAGGGGTGGGGGAGCTGCATCTGCCACCCCAAAGGGAAGGGACCTCAATGCCACCTTGCTGCCACCTCACTGTCACCTCCCTGGGGCTCCCATGGCTCTCCTGGATCCACCAGGAGAGACAACAGGACAGGGCAGGTCCCTGCTCCAAAGAATTCCCAACCCCACGCTCACAGCCCTACACGGCCTTTCCTCCCTTCCAAAGGCAAGGGATCTCACTGCCACCTTGCTGTCACCTCACTGTCACCTCCCTGGGGCTGCATCTGCCACCCCAAAGGGAAGGGACCTTGCTGCCACCTTGCTGTCACCTTCCTGGGGTTCCCATGGCTCTCCTGAATCCAGCAGAGACACCAGGACAGGGCAGGTCCCTGCTCCAAAGAATTCCCAACCCTCTGCTCACAGCCCTACACAGCTTTTCCTCCCTTCCAAAATGAAGGGACCTCACTGCCACCTCACTGCCACCTCACTGTCACCTCCCTGGATGACAAGGCATGGCCAGGCCGTCCATAAAAGCAGGAATCTCATCCCCTCCCACCCCACTAATGGGTTTATCCATCAGGGAAGAGAGGAAATTGGAGTGAGCAATGAGCAAATCGAATCAGGAGCCTCCAGAGCTGCTGCAGCCGGGGGATGTGTAATGCAATTCCCAGATTGCCAGATCCCTGAACATCTCATCAGGGACCAGGGGAGCAGGGGGAGAGCTCCAGACTGCATCCAGAGGCAGGGATGGGGCATTATTGCATTAGCCCAGCACACAGCTCCGAGGGAAAACCAGCCCCAGGAGCACAGGGATTCTTCCTGCCTGTTTCCATCCACCTTTGGTGCAGCACAGACCCCAAGGATTGGGAATTTTGGGTGGGAACACAGTGCCATGGTGTTGTTTTGTCCAAAAATGGGAGAGAAATGCCCACAGCAGAGATGGGCACAGAGGAGCTGCTGGAATTCCTTGGGGGCAAAGCAGGGAGAGCTGCTGGAATTCCTTGGGGCAATATCAGGGATGGGCACAGAGGAGCTGCTGGAATTGCTGAGGGGAACACCAGGGATGGACACTGGGGAGCTGTGGATGTGGTGATAGGAATGTGCTGAGTGGTTTTTGGGTGGATGTTCCTTGGGGAAACACCAGGGATGGACACAGGGGAGCTGCTGGAATTTCTTGGGGAAATTTCAGGGATGGGCACAGGGAAACTGGTGGAATTCCTTGGGGTACAGCAGGGATGGGCACAGGGGAATTGCTGGAATCATTTGGGGGCACAGAGGAACTGCTGGAATTCACAGAATCACAGAATAATGAGGTTGGAAGAGACCTCTAAGATCAACGAGTCCAACCTATGCCCTAACACCTCAACTAGACTAATCCACCAAGTGCCATGTCCAGTCTTTTTTTAAACACATTGGGGACACAGAGGAGCTGCTGGAATTCCTTGGGGAAACATCAGGGATGTGAACAGGGGAACTGCTGGAGTTCCTGAGGGGATCCCAGCCCTGAGCAGCAGGAAAAGGGCCAGGAACAGCCCAGGCCAGGGGGATTTGGTACCTCGGGCCGTACGGGATCCTCGATCCCCACCACAGCGATGCAGGTCAGGTCAGACAGGATTTCACTCTCGTTGTCCCAGTCGGGCTCTGCACCCGCAGGGAAGTCCCGGAATGCCAGGCAGATGGTCCTGAGTCCGTGGCAGGCCATGGGCTCGATCACCTTCTTCACCATCTCGTCCCTGTCCTTCACCTTGAACACGCGCGGCTCGCCGTTCTTGTCCAGGATCTTGGTGCACCTGAGGGGACACGGAGGTGAGGCATTGTCACATTTCTGGCACCCCATCCACAAAAAAAGGGGCTGTTCCTTTTTCACAGCCCACTCCAGATTTCCTAAATCCACCCAAAAATTGCTCAGCACATTCCTGTCATCCCATCTATAGAAGGGACACACCCCCCTTTCCACAGCTCTCTCCAGATTTCCTAAATCCATCCAAAAACCACCCAGCACATTCCTGGCACCCCATCTACAAAAAGGAGCTGTCCCTTTTTCAATGCACCCTCCAGATTTCCTAAATCTACCCAAAAACCACTTGGCAACATTCCTGGCACCCCATCCACAAAAAAAGGGGGCATTCCTCTTCCACAACCCACTCCAACTTTCCCAAACCCACCCAAAAACTACTTGACATATTCCCAGCACCCCATCTACAAGAAGGTGCTGTCCCTTTTCCACAGCCCCCTCCAACTTTCCCAAACCCATTCCTGGCACCCTGTATGGACACCCCCTTTCCCTCCAGCTTTCCCAAACCCCACTGGGCAGCTCCCAGCACCCGCCCCATGCCCCCTTGCCCCGTGGGATGCCCAGGAATGCCCGGGGCCGGGGCAGCAGCAGGATTTACTTGCGCAGGATGATCTCAGAGGCGCCCTTGCTGTACATGCGGAAGCCGCCGCCGCTGTTCCTCAGCACCGTGCTCATGGACTTGCGCACAGAGTTGAAGGTGTAGACCTGATTTGTGGGGGAAAAAAACCCCAAAATTTAACTCCATAACTTGTAAATATGTAAAGCTGGTGTGTTTACTACAGCCCTGAATGCGTGTGAGGTCATTCCTCCTAAAGGACAGCCCCAGAGAATTCCCAAACCTTTTTTATCCCCCTTACTTGTATGTATGCAGAATTTCACAATAGGTTTATGTATATTCATTTTAGGTCCATATAGGTTCTACAGGTCCTATTCATTATAGGTTTATGTATATTCATTATAGGTTCATATAGGTTCTATAGGTCATATTCATTATAGGTTTATGTATATTCATTTTAGGTCCCTATAGGTTCTACAGGTCCTATTCATTATAGGTTTATGTATATTCATTTTAGGTCCATATAGGTGCTATAGGTCCTATTCATTATAGGTCCATATAGGTTCTTTAGGTCCTAGTCATTATAGGTTTATGTATATTCCTTATTGGTTCATACAGGTGCTATAGGTCCTCTTCATTATAAGTTTATGTATATTCATTATAGGTTCATATAGGTTCTTTAGGTCCTATTCATTGTAGGTTTATGCATATTCATTATAGGTTCATACAGGTTCTATAGGTCCTATTCATTATAGGTTTATGCATATTCATTATAGGTTCTATAGGTCCTATTCATTATAGGTTCATATAGATGCTATAGGTGCTATTCATTATAGGTTTATGTATATTCATTATAGGTTCATATAGGTTTTATAGGTCCTATTCATTATAGGTTTATGCATATTCATTATAGGTTCTATAGGTTCCATTCATTATAGGTTTATGCATATTAATTATAGGTTCTATAGGTCCTATTCATTATAGGTTTATGTATATTCATTATAGGTTCATACAGGTTCTATAAGTCCTATTCATTATAGGTTTATGCATATTCATTATAGGTTCTATAGGTTCTATTCATTATAGGTTTATGTATATTCATTATAGGTTCATATAGGTTCTATAGGTCCTATTCATTATAGGTTCATATAGGTTCTATAGTTCCTATTCATTATAGGTTTATGTATATTCATTATAGGTTCATATAGGTTCTATAGGTCCTATTCATTATAGGTTTATGCATATTCATTATAGGTTCTATAGGTTCCATTCATTATAGGTTTATGCATATTAATTATAGGTTCTATAGGTCCTATTCATTATAGGTTTATGTATATTCATTATAGGTTCATACAGGTTCTATAAGTCCTATTCATTATAGGTTTATGCATATTCATTATAGGTTCTATAGGTTCTATTCATTATAGGTTTATGTATATTCATTATAGGTTCATATAGGTTCTATAGGTCCTATTCATTATAGGTTCATATAGGTTCTATAGGTCCTATTCATTATAGGTTTATGTATATTCATTATAGGTCCATATAGGTTCTATAGGTCCTATACATTATAGGTTCATGTATATTCATTTTACTGGTTTTGTGTTAAAACTTGTACAGAGAAATCTCTGGTCACTCTGTCTCCTGCAGCTTCAGCTTTGGCTCTCACATTTGTTTCAAAGTTCAAGGGGCCCCTCTTATCTCCCTTTTTAGTTTGGGAGCTCCCATTCTTTTTCCTTAGCTGAGGCAGTTTTGTGAGCACAGCAAACAAGTTAAAACAGCACATTTCATCTATGCTAGCAAGCTCCAGACTTAGTAATTCACCTAAATCCTAAATGATTTCTCCCCTGGGAAATTTCTACTCTGTTCCAGACCTTGTAGAGCTTCTCCTCGGGCACCTCGTTGCGCACAGCCTGGTAGTCCTGCTTCAGGTCCAGCACGAAGCCCAGCAGGGCACACTCGGTCTTGTTGCCCACCTGGCGGGGCAGCCCCCCTTCCTTCTCTGGTGGCTGCAGAAAGGAGGGAGAAATGATGAAGGATGCCAAACCCAGGTGTGGAACAAGGTAGAATGATGAAATGATGGATGGAAGGATGGACAGAATGATGGATGGATGGATGGATGGATGGATGGATGGATGGATGGATGGATGGATGGATGGATGGATGGATGGATGGATGGATGGATGGATGGATGGATGGAAGGAAGGAACAATGCCTTAAGTTCTAGCTTTTGTATTTTCCAGACTCTGTACTGCATTAGGATATGACTCTGAACTTCACATGTTCTCCTCACAGCTCAGTCACACCAAACAATCCTTTTCCAGCCCCAGAACCAAGGACATCACTGCAGCTTTGGCCCCAAAAAGTGCAAACAACAGAGAACTGAGGTGAGCAAACTGGGAGGATGGGACTGCACAACCTGGAGCTGTGACTGGACAATTAACCCCAATATGGAAATGGAGCAAAACTTATAAAAATGTGAAAACTCATGACCAGGTGTCCATCTTGGGTGGAGCCATGGCTGGGCTGTTGTACTGTATCCCTGAAGATTCACCTTGGGCAGGTAGGACAGGGGACAAGGTGAGGAGACAGGGACAAGGTGAGAGGACAGGGACAAGGTGAGGGGACAGGGAGAGCCCTTCCCCACCAGCTCTGAGGTCACTCTCACTATATTTCATTAACTTTATCCCTTTAACTCCATCCAGTCTGCATTCCAGGTACCCTCCCAAGTCATCAGGACGCCCCCAAGCTCTGGTCCCACAGCTCACCAGGATCTTGGAGGTGTAGGCAGAGTTGATGGCCACGCCGTGGACGATGAGGTCCAGGGTTTTGGGCAGGATGGCCTCGGGGTCGGGGATCTGGCGGTAGTGGGTGTCCCCCACGTAGGCCTGCACCACGGTCATGCGGTTCATGGTCAGCGTGCCCGTCTTGTCCGAGCAGATGGCCGTGGCGTTGCCCATGGTCTCGCAGGCATCCAGGTGCCTCACCAGGTTGTTGTCCTTCATCATTTTCTGCAAGCAGAGAGAAGGTCAGGGCTGAGCTCACCCCTGTCACCCTTACAGAAAGTTGTCTGGGATAATGCGATTGATTTTGAAAAGTTTCAGTCCTGGTAGACTGCAGTAAATGTCACCTATGAACCTGCTGCTAATGTGGCCACTGCCTTTGTGCTTACCAGACATAATGCCACTGTTTATGTTAAAAGGGGTTCAAAGGAGCAGCAACCACGGGACTGGGGAGTTCTGTTGGAGCTGGTGCTGCATTCAGAGGCCTGTGGGCCAGAATAAAGCTCTGGATCCAAACCCTCCATCAGAACCAACTCCTTTCCTTCACCATCGCCTTAAAGCTTCTCCACAGAGGGAAACCTGAGGAGCAGCCCCTGTTATGGGGGGAAGCTCCATCCCAGCACCACCAGAGCTCCTGCAGGCCTGCACTTGTCCCCACGGGCCCAGTGCAGCACCCAGCCAGCCCAAAGTGTCTGTGGGGTGAAACACCACACACCCACCAGCCCAAAGTGTCTGTGGGGTGAAACACCACACACCCAGCCAGCCCAAAGTGTCTGTGGGGTGAAACACCACACACCCACCAGCCCAAAGTGTCTGTGGGGTGAAACACCACACACCCAGCCAGCCAAAAGTGTCTGTGGGGTGAAACACCACACACCCACCAGCCCAAAGTGTCTGTGGGGTGAAACACCACACACCCAGCCAGCCCAAAGTGTCTGTGGGTGAAACACCACACACCCAGCCAGCCCAAAGCGTCTGTGGGGTGAAACACCACACACCCAGCCAGCCCAAAGTGTCTGTGGGGTGAAACACCACACACCCACAGCCCAAAGTGTGGGGTGAAACACCACACACCCGCCAGGCAAAAGTGTCTGTGGGGGTGAAACACCACACACCCAGCCGGCCCAAAGTGTCTGTGGGGTGAAACACCACACACCCAACAGCCCAAAGTGTCTGTGGGGTGAAACACCACAGCTGCCACAATTTGGTTCAGCAGCAGGACCAGACAAGCTCAGGCACATCCTGTCCACAATACTGGGTTATTTATTGATAATTCCAGCAGTCCCTCCTCACCCCAGGCCTCACCTTGACAGAGTAGGCCAGCGAGATGGTGACGGCCAGCGGGAGCCCCTCGGGCACGGCCACCACCAGCACGGTGACGCCGATGATGAAGAACTTGACGAAGTACTGGATGTAGATGGGGGTGCACTCGGCCAGCCAGGGCCGCTTCTGCACCCCGAAGGTGTCGATGACGAAGTAGAGCACCAGGATGATGACGGTGATGGCCGACATGATCAGCCCTGGGGACGAGGACGAGGTCAGGGGACACAGGGGACGGAGGGGACACAGGGGACAGGGTCAGCCCTTCCTCACCAGCTCTGGGGACAAGCACAGCCCTTCCCCACTAGCTCTGGGGACACAGGGGACAGGGACAGCCCTTCTCCACCAGCTCTGGGGACACTGGGGATGGGGACAAGGATGAGATAAGGGGACACAGGACAGGGTCAGCCCTTCCCCGCCAGCTCTGGAGACACTGGGGACAAGCACAGCCCATCCCCACAAGCTCTGGGGACACAGGGAATAGGGACAAGGATGAGATAAGGGGACACAGGACAGAGTCAGCCCTTCCCCACCAGCTCTGGGGACACTGTCACTGTCACTGGCACTTACCTGCCTTCCCGATCTGCACCGCCAGGCGCGTGAGCTTCCCCTGCAGCACCGACTTCTCCTTCTTGGGCACCTTCGCCTTCTTCTTCTCCTTCTCCTCGTTCTCCACCCCCTCCTGGCTCTTCAGGGGCTGGATCTCTAAGGCCACACCATCCTGAGTTTTAGCTACAGCCCGGGGGGGTAAAAGAAGACACCAGGTGTGAACAGGAGAGCCCCAGGCCAGGCTGGAGGACACCACGGAGGAGGATGGTGGTGGCAGAGAGAGAGAGAGAGAGAAATCCAGGACAAGAACCACTCCCGAGCACACACGCGTCCGAGCACATGGAAGCTCCGTGTCCAGGGCCCTGCCACCTCTCTCTGGGGTGCTTTCCTGTCACTACCCCCTGCCCACGGATCAGGGATCCTCAGGGGTGACTCTGGCACCGTCACACCTCTGCAAGAGACCCTCCAGGCCAGATTTTGGGGTCTCGTGCAGCCTCTAAGCCTGTAGAGGACTGGGAGTGCTTTGGGATGAGCCCAGAGATGCTCCAGCGTCCCCAGGTCCCCAGGTCCCCCAGTGCCACCTCTGCAGAGCCTTGTGGGCAGCCCAGCAGCAAGGGAAGGGGTGAGATGGAGGGGAAGGTTAGAAATTGGGATGGAAACTGAAGAGCAGGGAGCCAGGAATCCTCCAATCCCAGCCTGGAGCCATCCACCTCTGGGACCCGAGACAGCCAAGCTTCCCCTTCCTAAAACTGGGCTAACCCAGCTGGAAGGCTGCCCTGGGCAAACCCAAGGCTGGCAGCTTTGGAGAGGGATGGGCAGCCCAGCAGAGGCTCCTCCTGAGCTGGTGTGGCCCCAGGGCCACCCCGGGACCTGTCCCCTCGTGGGCTGGAGGCCACCCCAGAGCAGCTCCACGGTGACAAGGGACCCGACACGGACACAACAAAGCACCCGGACACAGCTGACTCAAGGAGGGCAACTCAAACTGCTGAGAGAGAGAGAAACAGAGAGAGAAACAGAGAGACAGAGAGAGGGGTGGAGAGAGAGGTGCAGAAATGGGGCTTCCTCCACAGCCTGCAAAGAACAGGGTGAGAAACACTGGCGAGGAGACGCTCACGGAGTCGAGGCCATGGCAGGACAGGGTGCAAATGTCCCATGGGAGATCTCATCCCAGGAATGCCAGGAGGGACCTCCAGCTCTGCCCTGAACGCCAACCCTGTGCAGGGACAGCTTTAAAAATCACCACATCCCTGCTGGGAGTCATGCAATTATCCCAAGGAAGGGATGCTCTGCCAGAAGTCCTCCCTGAAAAATGGCTTTTCCCCCAAGGGTCATCCCAGTGATGCCTCAGGACTTTGGCTTTTATCTTTTCCATACATTTATAATCCTGCAGTTCTTCAGTGTGTAACTCTAAACTCCATATCCAGTGTGAGCTGCTGCTTTCCCATTTTTACACAATTCCTCTCCAGGCCTGGGAATCAACAACAGCTCACTGCCTCAGGCCCTAAGAGATGGGAACAAAAGGGAGTTGGGGGAGCAAATTTGGGGTCAATGGTTTCATTACCTGAAGCTGTAATTGGAAAATTAACCCCAATATCCAAATGAACCAAACTTATAAAAGTGTGAAAACCCAGTGACCTGTGGTCCATTTTTGGGTGAGTTCCATCAGCCCTAAATGTACCTGAAGGCCTTTCAAGAAATAAAATTGCTTTTTTTTTTTCCTTTGATTTGGTCTGGCCTCTGTTTTTGGGCAGTCCCAGCAAGGCACCCCCTGCCCTGGGTCGGGGTTTTGGGACACCACGGGACCGTTGCACCCTGTCCTGGAGAAACGAGGCGAGAGTCCCGCCGGAGCAGCAAAGAGCACAGACTGATGAGGAGAAGGAAGGAGGAAGAAGAAGGAAGAAGGAGGAAGGAGAGAGGAATGCTTGGTAGTTAGTGTGGTGCTGTTCAAAGGATGGAGAGGCTGGCGTTACCTTTGTTGCGGTTTTCGGGGGCTCCACCTTTTTTACCTGTTCAAAGAGAGAAAGGGGGGAGGGCTGAGCACAGGGAGCCACATTCCCCCTGCAGCTGGGATGCTCCCACTCCTGTGGGCACCCTCTGGACACCACCACGCCTTGGTCCACGCACAGCTCGAGGCTCCGGAGCTCCCAGGCTGCCCTGGGCACCCCTGTCCCAAGGGTTCTGCTTGTCCCCACCTGTAAATCACCCCCAGACCCCAGCAGTGCCTCCAGGGCGCTGGAGGTGCCTCAGGTTTTCAGGAGGAGAAGGCACAGAGCAGATTTTCAGGAGAAGAAAGCCTCCTGCAGCTCCGGGTCCCTCCCTTCTGCTGCCATCAGACCAGATAGGAAGCACAGATTTGTCCCAGACCAGACCCAGAGCAGGGAGGTGTGACCCCCAAAATCTGTCCAGGTGGCACATGGGGGTGCCCAGAGCTGCTGCACCTCACCCAGCTTCAGGTGACAAGGGCTTTATGTCACCCCACAGCTCCAGTGGGGTCAAACTGGTGACACCCCCTGACCTGCTCTGCTCTGCTCCCAAATCCATTGAGCTGGAAGGCTGGGAAAGCTCCAGTGCCACTCCAGGGCACCTTGCCCTGCCACCTCCATGGTGGCAGCCAAACCCAGGAGATCCACAGCTCCCAAATCCTGGAGCTGGCGAAGCAGGATCCACACCCAGAGCTGGGGAAGGCAGGATCCACCTCCAGAGCTGGGGAAGGTGGGATCCACACCCAGAGCTGGGGAGGGCAGGATCCAGCTCCAGAGCTGGGAAGGTGGGATCCACACCCAGAGCTGGGGAGGGCAGGATCCACACCCAGAGCTGGGGAAGGCAGGATCCAGTTCAGAGCTGGGGAAAGTGGGATCCACACCCAGAGCTGGGGAGGGCAGGATCCAGCTCCAGAGCTGAGGAAGGCAGGATCCACAGCCAGAGCTGGGAGCTGGGGAAGGCAGGATCCACACCCAGAGCTGGGGAAGGCAGGATCCACAGCCAGAGCTGGGAGCTGGGGAAGGCAGGATCCAGCTCCAGAGCTGAGGAAGGCAGGATCCACACCCAGAGCTGGGAGCTGGGGAAGGCAGGATCCACACCCAGAGCTGGGGAAGGCAGGATCCAATTCAGAGCTGGGGAAGGCAGGATCCAGCTCCAGAGCTGGGGAAGGCAGGATCCAGCTCCAGAGCTGGGGAGGCAGGATTTACATCCAGAACTGGGAGCTGGGGAGGGCAGGATCCAGCTCCAGAGCTGAGGAAGGCAGGATCCACAGCCAGAGCTGGGAGCTGGGGAAGGCAGGATCCAGTTCAGAACTGAGGAAGGCAGGATCTACACCCAGAGCTGGGGAAGGCAGGGATCCAGCTCCAGAGCTGGGGGAAGGCAGGATCCAGCTGCAGATCTGAGGATTCCAGCTCAGAGCTGGGAGCTGGCAGCCAGCACAGCCTCTCCCACCGGGCACTGCCTCCCGGGAAGGGCTCCCTGGCGCGGGGGGGATGCCGGAGCAGCTGGCAGTGCCAGCCTGGTGCTGCTGCCAGTGCCTGATCCCAGAGAGGCCAAACCTGCTGAGGCAGGGCATCAGGGACACAGGGAGCTTCCCAGCTGGGAATAAGCAGCTGGATGTGAAAGCTGAGGTGGGAGAGAGCTCCAGACCCAGCACGATGGGAACATCTCGGCCTGGCTGCTGTCCCACCCCTCCACTGCCTCCTGCCATCCCCTCCTTTCCCCCAGGGAGCTCAGGGAATGCTCAGGACATCCTCAGCCAAGTCCTGCAGGGTTTGGATGGGTTAAAAACACCCTTTGGGCACCCAAGACTCACTTTGCACCTCCATGGGGTGGGCAAGGAGCACTGCAGGGGAGCTGCCACCAGCCCCTCTTCTTGGGGGATCAAGGATCCCCCAACCCCACAGCTCCAGGATGGAAAGGAGAAGGTCTGGGAGTATGGGGGGAACCAGGTGGAGGGACAGGGAGGACCCCCAACCTCTCCCTGTTCCTGCCTGGGCCAGGGGAGCTGACCCCGATGTGTGAGGAGCCTGTGGATGCATCCCAGGAAAGGGACAAAGGAGGGAAAAGGCAAATTCAGGGCATTTTCTTACCTTTCTTCACTTTCTTCTCCTCGTCCCCCTCTCCTCCTGCTCCCAGGAGGGTGAAGATGATCCCAGTCTGGGAGTTGATGCCCACGGCAGTCACCACCATCCTGCCCGAGCCCTCCATCACGTGGGTACCTGGCAGGGCAGCAATGCCATGGGCACACAGGTGACACTCCCAGCTCCCATCCCACAGAGTCCCACACTGGTTTGGCTCAGAAGGGACCTTCACCCCATCCTGTTCCACCCTGTATTGCTCCAAACCCCATCCAGCCTGGCCTTGGACACCTCCCTGAGAGCAGAGCCCACCCTGATGCCATCCCAGCCCTGCATCCATCCCTGAGCCCTCACCTGACAGCAGCATGGGGTCTTTATCCATGGATTTCTTCACCTGGTCTGACTCCCCAGTCAGTGAGCTCTCGTCTATCTTCAGGTCATTGCCCTGGATCAGGATCCCGTCCGCTGGCAGGAGATCACCTGAGAGGAGGAAAAGCAGGGATCAGCCAGCCTGGCTCAGCCCTGCCTGCCCCATGCCAGGAATGCTCCAAAAGGATCCAAAACTCAGGCTCTGAGCAGCTCTGGAGGGAGGAGAAGCAGCAGGTGGGGTTTGTGAGGGACAGGTGTAATCAAATTAAATCCAAGAGCTCCCAAATCCTTGCTGGAGACTCCTGGGAGGATTTTACTCGGTGTTTCCCCATCTGGTTTTAATGAATCCTTCCCAGAGCTCCTGATGCATCCAAAATCCACCACATCCACCTGCCAAGTATGGAATTGGGCCCTTGGGAAAACAAACACGGTGTTGGATCAATCTCTTCCTGAATGGGAGGAATATTCCCCCTGGAAACGAGGAGCAGGCCCTGATTGATCCCAGGGGCTGCAGCTCCTGCATAAGGAAACATCCAGGCCAAGGAAATATTCCCAGCATCTCCTGGATAACAGAATATCCCCAACAACTCCTGGATAAGGAAATATTCAGCATCTCCTGGATGAGGAATTGTTCCCAAAACCTCCTGGGTAAAGAAATGCTCCCCAACATCTCCTGGATGAGGAAATATTCCCCAACATCTCCTGGATAACAGAATATCCCCAACAACTCCTGGATAAGGAAATATCCAGCAACATCTCCTGGATAACAGAATTTACCAACATCTCCTGGGTAAGGAAATGTTCCCCAACATCTCCTGGATAAGAAAATGTTCCCCAAAACCTCCTGCATAAGGAAAAACTCTCAGCACCTCCTGGACAAGGAAATATTCCTCAACATCTCCTGGATAAGGAAAACATCCTCGACAGGGACAAGGTTGGGAAAATAAACTAACACAAACTAATAAAATAAATAAATTATGATGCAGCAGCTCCTTAAAGCTCCAGGGCAAAGAAAGAAGGTGAGTGGAGCTCCACTGGTTACTGGAGATGGATACTCCATGAAAATGCTGCCATGGAGCTCCATCACCTCCGAGGCACCATTTCCATGGAGCAACCAGAGGAGCTGCTGCTTGTGCTCAAGGAAGAAGGGCTGGAGGAGGGAGGAGGTGTTTTGTGGAGATAATCAAAACTCCACAACTTTTGTGAGAGTTGTAAAGTCGGGATGTTTATTACAGCGCTGGACACGTGTGGGAATCATTCTCCTAAAACGACCTGGGTACCTCTGGGAACTCCAGGTCCCTTTTTATCCCCCTCTCAATACATATGCAAAAAATAAAAATAAATATGCATAAAATTTCACAATTGGTTTATACACCTTCACTTTTACAAATTTCACGTGACATTTGCTGCTAGTTCTTCTTTATCAGAAAGAATTCTTAGGTCAGGCTGACCTGCTCTCACAGCAGTCCCTCTGTCTTTCTCTATCACTTTCTGTCTCCTCCCCTTCATCTCTGTCTTTCACTGAAGCAGTTTCTTGTCACTCTGGTTTTTTAAGATTTTCTAAGCTTTCTGATGTTGACATTCTTGTAGTGAGCTTTCTCACACACTTTCTGTAAATAACTCATTGTTTTGCATTCCTTTATGGAGGAGGAGAACGTTGATGGACTGTTGGTTTGACCAGTGTCATTGGAGAGGTGGCACTGTCACCCTTCCAGTCCGCTGTCACTTTTAGAAAACTATAAATGTTAGAATCAGAAAATAAACTTCTTCACCTTGAGAACAGTGGTGTGAGCTTGTGTTCTTTTGTGTCCTATAGTTTCTCTGAGCCTAGGCTTTTGCAATCAGGCTGTTTCCTAACTACAGACAACTCAAAAACGTACATTTCACCTAAATTAAATTAGGATTTCTACTCTGGAAAATTTCTACTCTGCTTCAGAGTCTCCAAGGGGGGAGCACAGCCCCACTCACCGTACTTGATCTGGGCGATGTCGCCCACCACAATGGACTGTTGGTTTGTCCAGTGTCATTGGAGAGGTGGCACTGTCACCCTCCAATCCACTGTCACTTTTAGAAAACTATAAATGTTACAATCATAAAATAAACTTCCTTTTTTCTTCTTCACCTTGAGAACAGCTTGTGTTCTTTTGTGTCCTGTACTGATAGTTTCTCCGAGCCTAGACTTTTGCAATCAGGCTGTTTCCTAACTACAGACAACTCAAAAACGTACATTTCACCTAAATCAAAATGGAATTTCCACTCTGGGAAGTTTCTACTCTGCTTCAGAGTTCCAAGGGGGGAGCCCAGCCCCACTCACCGTACTTGATCTGGGCGATGTCGCCCACCACGATCTCGGCCACGGGGATCTGGATCACCTGGCCCTTGCGGATCACCGTGAACTTCTGCTCCTGCTCGATGCGGCTCTGGAGGCCCCGGAACTGCTTCTCCTTGCTCCAGTCGTTGAAGGCCGTCACCAGCACCACGATGATGACCGAGAACAGGATGGCAGCGCCCTCGATCCAGCCCGCCTGCGACTCGCCCTCGTCCTCCACGCCGCCCGTGGACTGCCCGCACACTGCCGGGAGAGAGACCGGGGATAACCAAAAACACTGCCTGGAATTCCTGCTTGGATAATCCCAAACACTGCCCAGAGAGAGACCGGGGATAACCAAAAACACTGCCTGGAGCAGGGAATCCCTGCTTGGATAACCAAAAACACTGCCTGGGAGAGAAACCATGGGATAACCAAAACCACTGCCTGGAGCAGGGAATTCCTGCTTGGATAACCCCAAACACTGCCTGGAATTCCTGCTTGGATAACCCCACACACTGCCCAGAGAGAGACCATGGGATAACCAAAACCACTGCCTGGAGCAGGGAACTCCTGCTTGGATAACCAAAACCACTGCCTGGAGCAGGGAATTCCTGCTTGGATAACCAAAAACACTGCCTGGAGCAGGGAATTCCTGCTTGGATAACCCCAAACACTGCCTGGAGCAGGGAATTCCTGCTTGGATAACCCCAAACACTGCCCGGGAGAGAGCCCATGGAATATCCCAAACACTGCTGGGAGAGAAACCATGGGATAGCCCCACAGGAGAGAATTCCCATTGGGATAACCCCACACGAGAGAGTTCCCATTGGATAACCCCAAACACTGCCCTGAAAGAACTCCCCATTGGATACCTGGTCCTCCCCCAAAGACCCCAAAGATGGGGAGATGCCACCACCCAACGCCCCCATCCCAAACCCTTGCTCCTACAAGGAACAGGGCAGATCCCAGAGTCCCCTCACAGGGAATGGGGCAGATCCCAGAGTCCCCTCACAGGGAATGGGGCAGATCCCAGGGTATCCCCACAGAGAATACAGCAGATTCCATGATATCCCCACAGGGAATGGGTCGATCCCAGAGTCCCCTCACCAGGAATGGGGCAGATCCCAGAAAATCCCTACAGGGGACCAGGCGGATCCCACAGTCCCCATCCCAAACCTGTGCTCCCAAAGGGAACAGGGCAGATCCCAGAGTCTCTGTCCCAAACCCCTGTTCCCAAAGGAAAGGAGGCAGATCCCAGGATATCCCCACAGGGAATGGGGCAGATTCCAGGATATCCCACAGAGAAAGGGGCAGATCCCAGAGTGCTCCCACAAGGAACAGGGGCAGATCCCACAGTCCCCATCCCAAACCCCTGCTCCCAAAGGAAAGGAGGCAGATCCCAGGATATCCCCACAGGGAATGGGGCAGATTCCAGGATATCCCCACAGGGAATGGGGCAGATCCCAGGATATCCCCACACGGAACCAGGCAGATCCCACAGTCCCCATCCCAAACCCCTGTTCCCAAAGGAAAAGGGGCAGATCCCAGGATATCCCCACAGGGAATGGGGCAGATCCCAGGATACCCCCACACGGAAGGGGCAGATCCCAGGATATCCCCACACGGAAGGGCAGATCCCAGGATATCCCCACACGGAAGGGGCAGATCCCAGGATACCCCCCACGGAATGGGGCAGAGCCCGGTGTCCCCAGCCCCGGGACTCACGCTCGTTGTCCCCTCCCGGGGGGTGGTAGAAGGACAGCCCCAGCGAGATGATGGCTGCGATCTCCAGGATGATCAGCGTCACGTCCTGCAGCGCCTCCCACACCAGCTGCAGGAACGTCTTGGCCTTCTTGGGGGGGATGAAGTTCTGCCCAAAGGCCTGGCGCCGCTTCTCCAGGTCCGTGGGGTTCCCAGACAGGCCTGGAGGGGTGGGGAGAACAGGGGTGAGGGCAAATCCCACTGCTGGCCCCGTGCAATTCCTCCAGGAGCAGCTCCCTGCTCAGCCCGGAGAAGGTGAGGTGCTGGCAGAGGGGAGATGAGGAAGGGAAGGGAAGGTTTGGGAAGGGAAGGTTTGGGAAGGGAAGGGAAGGGAAGGAAAGGAAAGGAAAGGAAAGGAAAGGGAAAGGAAAGGGAAAGGAAAGGGAAAGGAAAGGGAAAGGAAAGGAAAGGAAAGGAAAGGAAAGGAAAGGAAAGGAAAGGAAAGGAAAGGAAAGGAAAGGAAAGGAAAGGAAAGGAAAGGAAAGGAAAGGAAAGGAAAGGAAAGGAAAGGAAAGGAAAGGAAAGGAAAGGAAAGGAAAGGAAAGGAAAGGAAAGGAAAGGAAAGGAAAGGAAAGGAAAGGAAAGGAAAGGAAAGGAAAGGAAAGGAAAGGAAAGGAAAGGAAAGGAAAGGAAAGGAAAGGAAGAAAGAAAGCGAGATAGAGAGAGAGAAAGAAAGAAAGAGAGAAAGAGAGAAAGAGAGAAAGAGAGAAAGAGAGAAAGAGAGAGAGAAAGAGAGAAAGAGAGAAAGAGAGAAAGAAAGAAAGAAAGAAAGAAAGAAAGAAAGAAAGAAAGAAAGAAAGAAAGAAAGAAAGAAAGAAAATAAAAAAATTAATAAAGCATAAACAAAGAAACAAAAGGAAAATTAAAATATAAATAAAGTATAAACAAACTAATAAAATCAAAATAAGTAAAATATAAACAAATAAATAAAATAAAATTAAAAATAAACTATAAAATAAGGTATGAACAAATAAATAAAGATTATAAAAAATAAAAAGGAATAAATTATAAACAAATAGATAAAATAGAATTGAAAATAAGCTATAAAATAAATAAAGTATGAACAAATAATTAAAGTTAAGAATAAAATAAAAATTAATAAAGTATAAATAAATAAATAAAATAAAAAAATCTAAAAAATAAAGTATAAACAAATCAATAAAACAAACCTATAAATAGAGACAAATAAATAACAGAAATTATATAAAGTATAAACAACTAAAATATAAATAAATAATATATAAATTATAAAACATAAATAAAGTATAAATAAATAAATTATAAATGAATAAAGTATAAACAAAGGAATTAATTAAATGAATAATGTAATAAAGATAATATATAAATATATAATATATAAATGAATATAATATATAAACTAATCAAAATATAAATAAATTAATTAATTCAATAAATATTAAAATATTAAATAGAAATATATCAAGTATAAACAAATAAACCAAGATATAAATAAATAAAAATATGAATAATTAATAACCAAAATACAAACAAACAAATAAATAATGTATCAGCCTGCAGCCTGGAGAATGTTACTGTCACCCCAGGGCAGGGGACACCAGGCTGCAGCAGTGCTGTGCCACTGTCACATCTGGGCAGGGGACACCAGGCTGCAGCAGTGCTGTGCCACTGTCACCCTCAGGCAGGGGACACCAGGCTGCAGCAGCGCTGTGCCACTGTCACATCTGGGCAGGGGACACCAGGCTGCAGCAGTGCTGTGCCACTGTCACATCTGGGCAGGGGACACCAGGCTGCAGCAGCGCTGTGCCACTGTCACCCCCGGACAGGGGACACCAGGCTGCAGCAGCGCTGTGCCACTGTCACCCTCAGGCAGGGGACACCAGGCTGCAGCAGCGCTGTGCCACTGTCACATCTGGGCAGGGGACACCAGGCTGCAGCAGTGCTGTGCCACTGTCACCCTCAATCAGGGGACACCAGGCTGCAGCAGTGCTGTGCCACTGTCACATCTGGGCAGGGGACACCAGGCTGCAGCAGGGCTGTGCCACTGTCACCCTCAGGCAGGGGACACCAGGCTGCAGCAGCGCTGTGCCACTGTCACCCCCGGACAGGGGACACCAGGCTGCACCCTGGCAAGTGCCCAGGTGCTGCCAGCTGGCACTAAGACTGGTGGCCTTGTTTACATCAAATGAGCCGTAAATCTGGGCAATTCTGGGCAATTCTGGGCAATCTGGGCAATTCTGGCCCTGGCAGTGCCCGTGGCACCTGAGCCCTGTCCCGTGCCAGCCCCTGGAGCTGTGGGAGCCTCTCCCAGCCCTGGGGACACTGGGTCCAAACTGGGATCTGGGCATGGAGGGAGCAGGACACGGAGCTGGGAGTGAGGATGGGGAAATGGGGAACAAAAGGGAACCTGAGGCCCTTCAGAGCCTGCCAGCAGCCACGGGTGACAGTGGCAATGTGGCCACCTCCAATAAAGCCAGAAATGCTGATGGGGTTGGATGGAGGGAGGGGTGACAGTGGCAAAGTCACAGGGCCACCCCAAACAAAGCCATAAATGGTGACAGGGTCCCAGGAGGGAGCAGTGGGTGGCAGTGGCCAAGTGACAGGGCCACCCCAAACAGAGCCATAAATGTTGAGGGAGTTCCAACACATGGGCCAGCAAGGAGTGACAATGGTGACATGGCCATCCCTAATAAAGCCACAAATGTTGAGGGGGTACCTGGAGGGAGCAGTGACGGTGACACTGGCAAGGTGGCACAGTCAGCCCCAACAAAGCCACAAATGCTGATGGGGTTTCGGGATGGAGGGATGGGTGACAATGGCAAAGTGTCACGGCCACCCCAAACAAAGCCATGAATGGTGACAGGGTGCCAGGAGGGAGTAGTGGGTGACAGTGGCAATGTGACACAGCCACCCCCAAAAAGCCATAAGCGCTGAAGGGGTATCAGGACACAAGGCAGTGGTGGTGACAGCGGCAAAGTGACACTGCCACCCCTAATAAAGCCATAAATGCTCATGGGGTCCCACCAGGCAGCAGTGGGTGACAGTGGAAAAGTGACACAGCCACATAAAGCCATAAGTGCTGAGGGGGTACCAGGACACAAGGCAGTGGCAAAGTGACACTGCCACCCCTAATAATGCCATAAATGCTGCTGGGTGCCGAGCCATGAGGCAGCGATGGTGACAGCGGCAGTGTGACACCGCTGTGTCCCCAGCACCACCTTAAGGGACCCCCCCACCCCCTCCTGCTCCACCTTAAGATGTCCCCGGGTCACTGCCAGGCCCCGGGATGCTCCAGGAATGGCCCTGGGCACATCCTGGTGGTGCCTGGAGCAGCCTGGCAGTGACAGGGGACCCGGGTCCTGCACTCAGGGGACACCTCCGTGCCACTCCTGTGTCACTCTGGGGGGACACCTCCCTGCCAGCTCCACGTCATTCCAGGGGATGCCCTTCCCAAAGCCCTGTGTCACTTTAGGGACACTGTGTCACTTTGGGGACACCTCCCTGCCTGCTCCATGTCACTGTGGGGACACCTCTGTGCCCACCCGATGTCACTCTGTGTCACACCTCCCTGCCCACCCTGTTATCACTCTGGGGACACCTCCCTGCCCACCCCCGTCACTTTGGGGACATCCCCTGCCAGCCCCGTGTCACTCTGGGGACATCTCTGTGCCCACCCTGTGTCACTTTGGGGACACCTCCCTGTCAGCTCCATGTCACTCTGTGGGACACCTCCATGCCCACCTTGTGTCACCCTGTGGGACACCCTGTGCTAGCCCCATGTCACTCTGGTGACAGCCCCGTGTCACTCTGGGGGGGACACCCCTGTGCCAGCCCGGTGTCACTCTGTGGAACATCCTCTGCCAGCCCCGTGTCACTCTGTGGGACACCTCTGTGCCCACCCTGTTATCACTCTGGGGACACTTCCATGCCTTGGGGACACCTCTGTGCCAGCTCTGTGTCACTCTGAGGGGACACCTCTGTGTCTGCCCCGTGTCACTCTGTGGGACACCTCTGTGCCCACCCTGTGTCACTTTGGGGACACTCCCATGCCTGCCCCGTGTCACTTTGGGGACACCTCTGTGCCCACCCATGTCACTCTGTGTCACACCTCCCTGCCCACCCTTTGTTACTTTGGGGACACCTCCCTGCCAGCCCCGTGTCACTCTGTGGGGACACCTCCCTGCCCACCCCGTGTCACTCTAGTGACACCCCCATGCCAGCCCCGTGTCCCCACGTGTCCCCACGTGTCCCTGCAGCAGGAGGAAGCAGCAGGATCGATCCCGCTCCGCTCCAGCCCAGCTGCAGGGAGGGAGGGGACAGCAGGGAGGGAGGGGACAGCTGGCAGCTGGCACGGAGGGAGGGGACAGCTGGCAGCTGGCACAGCAGCCTCGCTGTCCCCACCCAGCAGGATCCTGGGATGCCCCGGCCCGGATTCCCCAGCAGAGGGTGGAAAATGTGGCTGATGGCCATGGAGCCACGGGGACACACGTGGGGACACACGTGGGGACACACGTGGGGACACATGGGGACACGGGACAGGGCAGCCAGGGGTCCCAAAGCAGATCCCACCCATGGGAACGATCCCAGGGCTGTCCCCCACCCTCCCTGGGGAATTGAGGGGGGTTTGGTGGCTCTGTGCTGGCACAGGGAGGGTGACAAAGAGCCTGTGCCACCCAAATGCCACTGCAGGTGACAAAGGTGACAAAGAGCAGCAGCCCTGGGCAGGTGCCACCCATGGGGCCACTGCAGGCTCTGGGGCAGGATTAGCAGGGAAATGGGGCAGAAATTCTGGATGGAGGCCACATGTGACAGCAGGGAGCTGTCACCAGTGCCACATGTGCCTGGGGACAGTGGCACAAGGAGCCTCCCTGCAGGAACGGGGCTGGGGAGTGGCAGCCCTGGGTGAGTCAGGGTGGCTGCGCTGGCACCCAGGGGACACGGGTGACTCGGTGCAGTCACACCCCAAAGCCACCCCAAAGCCACTCTGGGAGCTGCCCCGAGGGCTTGGGGTCTGCTGGCACCTCCTGGGGCACAGCTGGAGCTGCCACAACCAGCAGACCCCAAAGTGACACCGGGGCTGGGGACCCCAAGGGCCACCTAAGGGGGGCTCTGGGGGACAGTGTTTGCCCACTGGAGGACAGTGCCAGGCTGCAGAGGGGACAGCCAGGACAGTGCCAGGCTGGAGAGGGGACAGCCAGGATAGTTCCAGGCTGGAGAGGGGACAGCCAGGACAGTGCCAGGCTGGAAAGGGGACAGGCAGGACAGTGCCAGGCTGCAGAGGGGACAGGCAGGATAGTGCCAGGCTGGAGAGAGGACAGGCAGGACAGTGCCAGGCTGGAGGGGCGACATCCAGGACAGTGCCAGGCTGGAGCGGGGACAGGCAGGACAGTGCCAGGCTGCAGAGGGGACAGGCAGGACAGTGCCAGGCTGGAGAGGGGACAGGCAGGACAGTGCCAGGCTGGAAAGGGGACAGCCAGGACAGTGCCAGGCTGGAGAGAGGACAGGCAGGACAGTGCCAGGCTGGAGAGGGGACAGGCAGGACAGTGCCAGGCTGGAAAGGGGACAGGCAGGACAGTGCCAGGCTGGAGAGAGGACAGGCAGGACAGTGCCAGGCTGGAGGGGCGACATCCAGGACAGTGCCAGGCTGGAGAGGGGACAGGCAGGACAGTGCCAGGCTGCAGAGGGGACAGCCAGGCCTGCAGCACAGGGTGGCACCGAGGGTCCCCATGGGTCCAGGTGGGATCAGGGCACTCCAGGGCACGGATCCTACAGCAGGACAGGGGTGCTGGCAGGACACCCCGGGCTGGTGACACACAGGAGGACAAGGCCCTGTGCCACCCCAGAGGGGTGATCAGCAGAGGGACAATGAGAATGGGGATGGGGACAAACAGCGGGGTCAGACAGAGGTGCCACAGGTCCCCCTGGGATTCTCCTCTTCCCAAAAATCCCCGAGGATCTGGAGCAGAGACCCTTTGTGCGCTCTCTGGGATTTGGGGCAGCTCAGCTCCACGGGAGGGACATCCCAGGGGCATCGGGGTGGGGCTGAACCCTTCACCTCCCCTACAAGAACCTTTTGGGTTCTCCTCCCGCCTCTCCTCCCACCCCACAGCAGCGTGATCCCACTTTGGCAGGGCTGAGCACATTGTTTGTGACCTGGGCTTTGTGTTTCCACCGGGACTTCCCCCCTTCTCTAACGACATCCCGATATTGTCTGTCCTTCCCGGCCCCGCTCGCAGCTGGAAAGCTGCAAATCCCCCCCTGCAGCACTAAAAATATCCCACAGATCGTCACTGCTGAGTCCCCGTCCCACAGTTTTAGGGCTGAGTCCCATCCCAAAGCTCCAGGGCCAAGTCTCCATCCCACAGCTTTAGGGCTCAGTCTTCATCCCACAGTTTTAGGGCTGTGTCCCAATCTCACAGCTTTAGAGCTGAGTCCCCATCCCAGTTTTAGGGCTGAGTCCCCATCCCAGTTTTAGGACTGTGTCCCCGTCCTACAGCTCCAGAGCTGAGTTCCCATCCCACAGTTTTAGGGCTGAGTTCCCATCCCAGTTTTAGGGCTGAGTCCCATTCCAGTTTTAGGGCTGAGTTCCCATCCCAGTTTTAGGGCTGAGTCCCATCCCAGTTTTAGGGCTGAGTTCCCATCCCATAGCTTTAGGGCTGAGTCCCATCCCAGTTTTAGGGCTGAGTCCCCATCCCACAGCCCCAGGAATCCCCTCAGAGCTGGACCCAGGGATTCTCTGCCCGCTGCACCCCCTCAGTGCCAGGGAAGGCTCCACTGCTGTGCCACCAGTGCCACCAGCCTGGCTGATGAGGGGGCCCCAAAAGCCAGCCCAGCCCGTGAGGGCAGAGGTGACACCCTGAGACCCTCCCAGAGGTGACCCCAGGTGTCACTGCCACCACCCCAGCTGCAGTGTCCAGGTTTGCCTTGGAGCACCCTCAGTCCAGGAGGGACCTGGGCCCTTTGGGGACTCACTGCTCCTGTCCCTGACCCGAAGTGCCCCCAACAGCTGAAGGTGGCACCTGGCCACCCCGCCAGCGCCCTCTGACCTTTACACCTCCCCTCCCACTCTGGCAATGATTAAACAGGGAACAGCTGGAGCAGCACCTGGGCTGTGGGGAGGAGCTGCTAACCCCAACCCACATCCCTGACAGCCCCAGAGGTGACAACCCCAGACCATGGGACATCCACTGGAGACACCATCTTTAAGTGCCACCTTCATGTGGTTCCATCCCAAAAGAGACAATCCCAGACCACATGACAGCCACTGGAGCCACCACCCTCCAGCATCACTTTCACACGGCTCCATTCCACAGGTGACAACCCCAGAGGTGACAGCCCTAGACTCTGGGAGCCACCACCCTCAGGTGTCACTTTCACATGGCTCCATCCTGGAGGTGACAACCCCAGAGGTGACAACCCCAGACCTTGGGAGCCACCACTATCAGATGTCACTTTCACATGGCTCCATCCTGGAGGTGACAACCCCAAACCTTGGGAGCCACCACCCTTGGACATCACATGCATGTGGTTCCATCCTGGAGGTGACAACCTCAGAGGTGACAACCCCAGACCATGGAAGACACCACCATTAGGTGTCACCTTCACATGGTCCCATCCTGGAGGTGACAATCCCAGAGGTGACAACCCCAGACCATGGGAGACACCACCATCAGATGTCACCTTCACATGGCCCCATCCTGGAGGTGACAATCCCAGAGGTGACAACCCCAGACCATGGGAGACACCACCATCAGATGTCACCTTCACATGGCCCCATCCTGGAGGTGACAACCCCAGAGGTGACAACCCCAGACCATGGGAGACACCACCATCAGATGTCACCTTCACCTGGCCCCAACCTGGAGGTGACAACTCTGGAGGTGACAACCCCAGACCATGGAAGACACCACCATCAGATGTCACCTTCACATGGCCCCATCCTGGAGGTGACAACCCCAGAGGTGACAACCCCAGCCCACTCACCTTCAACCGGCGACGTCTTCAACCTCTTGCAGACGTTCTGGACGCCTCCATAGGAGTCGTTGATCCGGGCCACGGCCTCGGCGCTCCTCAGCTCCATGAGGTTCCTGAGCTCCACCAAGGAGCACCCAAAGTCCCCCTCATGGCTGCCCTCGGCCACCGAGTTCCCGGGGTGGTGGTCGGCCACGTTGTTCGTCATCTTGTCACGGTGCCGGTGCCCCCGGCGCGGCGCTCCCGGCGCGGCCTCGCTCGCGGCTCCGGTGGCTCCGGGGGGGGATGCTCCGTGTGGCCCCTTCCCTGGGGGCTTCCCTGGGGGCTTCCCGGGGGGAACGGGCGGCTCTAGCCGAGCCCAACTTGTCGGGATGAAGGTGTAAACAGGATGTGCATGTTACCGCGGAGGCGACCTTAGCAACGCCCGGCGTGCAGCTCCTGCAGCGGGAGGAGGAGGAGGAGGAGGAGGAGGAGGGCTCCCTGGATACCACAGCAACTGGAGCTGCGAAAACAACCGTGGGAAACAAAAATATCGGCGTCAGGAGGGCTTGGGAAGGAGCGAGGCGCCCCATGGGGTGGGAGAGGGAGCGGTGATGCCCCAAGGAGGGGATTTTTTAGGGAGAATTTGGTGTCAGCGTGGTCGGGGCAGGAATTCCTGGGTGAGAAGTTGAGCTCGGAGTGTGGAGCGGGGAAAAGCCGCAGCTGCGGGGCCGGGCAGGAAAGGAGCACAGGTGGTTCTTCACTTTCAGCCCAGACAAACCCTCCCGTTGATTTTGGGTTAAAAATACCCCTCAGCAGTGGGAAACAGCTGCTTCCTCCCCTGGGCAGGACGTGGGGGCCCCAGCATCGCTCCCCGCCCTGCTGGCAGGTAGGGAATATCCCAATATCCTGATATCCTGATATCCCAATATTCAAATATCCCAATATCCCAATATCCTGATATCCTGATATCCCAATATCCCAATATCCAAATATGCCAATATCCTGATATCCCAATATCCCAATACTCCAATACCCTGATATACCAAAATCGCAATGTCCAAATACCCCAATATCCAAGTATCTCAAAATCCCAATATCCTAAATTCCCAAAATCCTGATATCCTGATATCCCAATATCCAAATATTTCAATATCCCAAAGTCCCAATATCCCAAAGTCTCAATATCCCAATGTCCCAAATTCCCCAATTCCCAATATCCAAATATCCCAAAATCCCAATATCTCAAATACCCCAATATCCCAAATTCCCAATATCCCAAATTCCCCAAATCCCGATATCCCAATATCCAAGTATCCCAATATCCCAAAATCCTAATGTCCCAATGTCCCAATATCCCAAATTCCCAATATCCCAATACCCCAACAGAGAAAGGGGCTGCAGCACCCCGTGGGATCTACACTAGCTGGGAGATGCCACAGGAACCACGAAATACAAAAGGGAAGTGAAGAGAAACCACCAAAACCTGAGAGTTTCTCAGAAACTGAGGCTTTTCCGTTAATGACCTGTTCTGAGGCGGCTCCCTGAGGGCAGCAAGTGGCTCTCAGTGTCCCCAAGAGCTGCCACCCTGGTCACATCCCCCCAGCAAGGACAGAGGAGCCCTAAAAACACTTCAATGAGGCCAAGCAGGGACCATGAGCATCCCCCAGCTCCCCCATTCCTCAGGGATTTGGGGGCTGGGATTCCCTGCTGGCATCTCAGAGTTCTAGGGACAAACAGGGACATGAAGGGAACAGCACAGGCCAGAGGGAAAAAGGGCTTTTTGTCAGCCAGGGTTAGCTGTGTTCCCAAGCTCCA
Source organism: Melospiza melodia melodia (assembly GCF_035770615.1). NCBI lineage: Eukaryota > Metazoa > Chordata > Aves > Passeriformes > Passerellidae > Melospiza > Melospiza melodia. The sequence goes on from NC_086221.1 coordinate 6,647,860, forward strand.
GGGAAGCTCCCGGCACTCCAGAGGCAAAAAGGTTGCGAGGGGAGGCTCTCATGGAGAGAAAATAAAATCTTTCTGAGGGCAAAATAAATAAAGAGCAACAAGGGAACGGCCACTCCGGCAGCATCCGCCCCAGATGGGGCCCAGGGGTGGCAGAGCCGGCTGGGGAGGGACGGGAGGGAGGAGGGAGAACGCCCAGGGCTGATCCCAGAACACAGGGGGTGCACCAGCCCTCAGAAACCCCACGGAGAGGCACCAAATCAGCACAAGGATGGCATGAACAGCCCCAGTTTCAACCCTAGAGCTCTCCCATACTGCCCCATCCCAAACTGCCCCGATTTCAGCCCCAGAGTTGTCTCAAACTGCCCCATCACAAACAGCCCCGATTCCAGCCTCAGAGCAGTCCCAAACTGCCCCAATTGCAGCCCCAAAGTTGTCCCAAACTGCCCAATTTCAGCCCCAAAGTTGTCCCAAACTGCTCCAATTTCAGCCCCAGGACTGTCCCAAACAGCCCCAATTCCAGCTCCAGAGTAGTCCCAAACTGCCCCAATTCCAGCCCCACAGTTGTCCCAAACTGCCCCAATTCCAGCCCCAGGTTTGTCCCAAACTGCCCCAATTCCTGCCCCAGAGCTGTCCCAAACCACCCCGATTCCAGCCCCAGCCCCAGGGACAGCACAACCCCAAAGAACCAACCCCCCCTGCCTGGCCCTCCTTATCCCACCAGCAGCACCCCCAGGGCAGCTCCCGGCACTATCAGGGCACCACAGGCACCAACTGCACCTCGGGGACAGCAGTGACACCGCCAGAATGTCCCCACCTCGGGAGGGACCTGTGGCCCAGCTGCAGGGAGGGGGGGAGAGGGGCAGGATGGGGGGAACACCGGGATGGGGGACAGGGATGGAAGGACACAGGGATGAGACACAGGAAAGTGACACAGGGATGGGACAGGAATGAAAGGACACAGAGATGGAAGGACACAGGGATGGGACACAGGGATGGGGACACACGGATGGGGACACACGGATGGGACACAGGAATGAAAGGACACAGAGATGGACACAGGAATGAAAGGACACAGATGGGACAGGGATGGAAGGACACAGGGATAGGACACAAGGATGGGGACACATGGATGGGACACAGGGATGGAAGGACACAGAGATGGACACAGGAATGAAAGGACACAGAGATGGACACAGGAATGAAAGAACACAGAGATGGACACAGGGATGGAAGGACACAGGGATGGAAGGACACAGGGATGGAAGGACACAGGAATGGGACACAGGGATGGAAGGACACAGAGATGGACACAGGAATGAAAGGACACAGGGATGGGACACACGGATGGAAGGACACAGGGATGGGGACACTCAGCTCCTGGGACACCCAAGCTCCCACCCAGAGCGTTTGTGCTGGTCCATCCAGCAGGGATCCCTGCCCATCCCCAGCCCCGTTATCCCACGGCTCCTCCTGGAGCTGAGCTCATCCATCCCTGCAAGGCAGCAGCTCCCAGCAGCGGGAAGCAGGAGGTGGCAGGCCCAATTAAGCAGGCTCCTGCTGATTAAGAGAAAAAACGCTAATTCCCCCTCCCCACCACGCTCATTTCCTCCTCTTTCATAGCAACCGGCGCTGTCTGAGGAGCGCTCAGAGGTTAAGAGGGAGACGGTTAATTAATACTGGAACAGCCTAGCCCTTAATTACCCCTGACAGAGCTCAGGGGGCAGCGATCAGCACCATCCCTGTGTCCCACTGCGAGATTCCAGCCTGGAATTTGCTCTGTCCTGGGGGAAAGGAGGGACCCAGCCCCATCCCTGTGTCCCACTGTGAGATTCCAGCCTGGAATTTGCTCTCCTAGGGGAAAGGAGGGACCCAGCACCATCCCTGTGTCACACTACGAGATTCCAGCCTGGAATTTGCTGTCCTAGGGAAGAGGAGGGATCCAGCACCATCCCTGTGTCACACTGTGAGATTCCAGCCTGGAATTTGCTGTCCTAGGGAAGAGGAGGGATCCAGCACCATCCCTGTGTCCCACCCTGCAATCCCAGCCTGGGACCGAGGTGTGGGATGGTTCCTGTCCACTCTGAGCATCCTCCCCCAGCCCTTTTGGGATCACAGCCCCATTCCCAGGGGATCCACCCGGATCAGAGCCATCGCTCTGAGGAGCTCCCAGTGACCCCAGCACGTTCTGTCCTTCACTCTGGGAATCCATTCCCACAGCTCCCAGACCTTGGAGAGGAACAAACTCTCCCTGAGGGAAGAAAGTAAACAGCCCAGGTGGGGAGAGGACAGGACCTGAGCTCCCTGAGCTCCTCTGTCACCTCCCTGTGAGGGTGACACCAGCTGTGTCACCTCCTAAATGCCATCCCTGAGCTGGGGACCCACCTGGAGCCTGGTGGGGTGTGAGGGGAGGAAGGAGAGGGGTGTGAGGGGAGGAAGGAGCAGGATATGAGGGGAGGAAGAAGATGGGTATGAGGGGAGGAAGGATTAGGAGAGGAGTGTGAGGGGAGGAAGAGTAGGAGCAGGGTATGAGGAGAGGAAGGAGAAGGAGAGGGGTGTGAGGGGAGGAAGGAGTGTGAGGGGAGGAATGAGAGGGGTGTGAGGGGAGGAAGGAGCAGGAGTGTGAGGGGAGGAAGGAGCAGGAGTGTGAGGGGAGGAAGGAGCAGGAGCAGGAGTGTGAGGGGAGGAAGGAGCGTGCGGGCTCCAGGCAGGAGGAGCTGGCGAGGAGCAGCGGAGCCGGTGCTGCAGCTGAACCTGCCCGGAATAATAAACGGCAGCACGGCACCTCTGTCCTGCCAGGGACACCTCTGTCCTGCCAGGGGCACCTCTGTCCTGCCAGGGACAGTGCCCACGGCCAGGGCCACCACCCCAGCGTGGTCTGTGCCCACCCCAGCCCCAGCACCTGCTGGATTCAATCTTGGAGAAAAGCGACGAGGAAAAATTAATCAGCCGGAGATGGCACAAGTGCCAACTCCAGCCACGGCGTGGGTGGCCCTGCTGCCATGCTGGTGGCACTGCTGATGGCACCAGGAGCCTGGCACGTGCCAGCAGCAGCTGTGGCTGGGTCCCTGGGTAAGGACAGGGATCCTCCTGCCTCAGGACATCAGATCAGAGCCCAGATGGGAGCACTGCTCCATCCTCCCATGGATGATCAGCAATCCCTGCCCAAGCCCAGGATGTTCTTCCATTGATAAAATCCGTGCCCCAGCTGGGACATCTCCCACCACCAGGCCAAGGAAAAGCATCACCAGCCACCACATCCCCTGCCCAGAGCCACAAATCCCAGCTGGCATCAGGTGGATCAAGGTGGCATCACCTTCCCCAAGCACCTGGATGGATGCCAGCCCCTCTCAGCAGCACCCAGCAGGGTCCATCTCCTCTCCCAGTTTGGGAATGGGGTGTTGGGAACACTTGGCTGCCGGAGGTTGCCATGGCAAACTCAATGTAAAGCTGTCAGGGATGCTGTTTATGTTGCCAAGTGGGGAGGAAGGGAAAAAAAATAATAAAAAAAAAAAAAAAATCAACTCCCTCAAAATTACCCTTCCTTGGCTCGGGTTTGAGATTTTTTCTTGTTGGGAATCTGAAGCTGCATCTGCAGTGGGATGAGAGAGGCTGCACGGACAGACGGACAAACGGAACCAAAGTAGCCAAGGAGAGCAGAGAAACGGCCTGGGAGCACCTTTAGTGCCCTGGCGGCTGGAACTGCCCCTGCAGGGCTGCACTGCTCCCTGCCCGCCTCACACCCACTCACTGCTCCCGGAGCGGGGCTGGGGACACAGGGGAGCGAAAATCCTCTGGAAAGGCTGAATCCAGGGAGAGACCCATGGGGTGAGACCCCCGGGGTGCTGGGAGGGGACAGGGAGGTGAAAATCCTCTGGAAAGGCTGAATCCAGGCAGGAATCACGGGGTGAGACCCATGGGGTGCCGGGAGGGGACAGGCAAGTGAAAATCCTCTGGAATGGCTGAATCCAGGGAGAGACCCCCGGGGGGACACCCGTGGGGTGCTGCCATCACCGGGGGGCTGGGGAGGGCACAGGGAGATGAAATTTCTCTGGAATGGCTGAATCCAGGGAGAGACCCATGGGGTGAGATCCTTGGGGCGCTGCCATCACCGAGGGGGCTGGGGGAGGGCACAGGGAGGTGAAAATCCTCTGGAATGGCTGAATCCAGGCAGGAACGCCTGGGAGACACCCATGGGGTGGTGCCATCACCGGGGGGGGGGGCACTGGGGAGGGCACAGGGAGCCTCTGGAATGGCTGAATCCAGGCAGGAACCCCCGGCAGAGACCCTTGGGGTGCTGCCATCACCGAGGGGGCCCGGGGTGGTGCAAATCCTCTGGAATGGCTGAATCCAGATCCAGGGAGACACCCATGGGGTGCTGCCAACCCCGAGGGGGCTGGGGAGGGCACCGGACCGCCCTGCAGCCCCTCAGAGCAGGGTGAAACACACTCCCACCGGCTCTGCACTGGCACTCCGGGCACAGGTGACACCTTGGGGACAGGGAGGGCGCGGAGGGAGGGGACACAAACCCCACAGCGGGGCTCAGCCGGCTCCCTGCGCTGGTGGGACAGGGCCACGTGGAGCACGCGGTGCCCGGCCCGCGGTGACAGCGGCTCTGGGGGGGTCTGGGGGTCCCCGCTGTCCCCCCGATGTCCCCTAGGAGCCACCTCGGGCAGCGGGGGGGGCCCCGGCGGGCTTGGGGGGCCCCTCCCCTGCACACTCACCAAATCGCAATGTGCAGATGGCAGCGGCTCCCGCTCCTGCTCCTGCCTGTTCCCAGCAACACCCCTGGCAAGGGAAGCCTTCCCTCCTTAACCCCTGCGGCGCCGGGCGAGGCCACCCGCAGGGGACACGGCGGGGGCGGCGACACCTCCTGCGGCGGGGGAGGAGACAGCGAGGCGGCGCGCACGGGGACAAACCTCGGAGGGGCAGGGGACATCCCCGCCGGGACCGTCACCCTCGGGGAGGAGGGACAGCGTGGCACAAGGTCACGGTGGCGGAATCTCCATCCTGGTGCCGCGGAGAGGGGAAGGGGACAAGGCCAGGCCGCGACAGCGCGGACAGAGCCCCGGACACTCGGGAGGAGCTGTCCCCTTCCCCTGGCCGCGCTGGTGTCCCCGAGCCCCCCTCCTTGCACCCTACAGGTGCCGAAAGCAGAAGCGGTGGCACCCGGGGACAGCCACCTGCGGCACCCGCGGGATGTCCCCTTCCTCCCGCAGCAGCATCCGCTTCCTCCGCCAGGGGTGGGGACAGCGACACGGCACCCCCGCCACACCTTGGGGACACTGCAAAGCCGAACCATGGCTCTGGGGACACCCCGGTGACAGCCGGACACCCCCGCTCCTGGCGGGGCAGAGGGGGAAGGAGCCCGCAGGCTTCATCCGGCGAGATGGGGGAATAAATGTGGGGGGAATGTCCTGGAAAAGGAGCAGGAAAACGCCCAGGAAGCGCTGTGCCAGGGAAACTGAGTCACCAACCGAGTCACCAGCCCGGTGACAAAGCCAGTGACAAAGCGAGTGACAAACCAGGCACGGAGCAGTGACACAGCCCAGGGTGCGGGGCTGGAGCTGCAGCCGGGAATTCCTGCGGGAATTCGCTGTTGGGATCCGGCCCCGAGGCTGCTGCTCAGCAGGCAGGGAGGGCAGGGCAGGGTCCCCGTGTCCCGCATCCCTGCGGGTCCCCACGAGTGACAATTCCTGACTCCCGTGAGTGACAATTCCCAACTCCCATGAGTGACAATTCCTGACTCCCATGAGTGACAATTGCCAATTTCCACGAGTGACAATTCCTGACTACCATGAATGACAATTCCCATCTCCCATGAGTGACAATTCCCGACTCCTGCAAGTGACAATTCCCATCTCCACGAGTGACAATTGCCAATTTCCACGAGTGACAATTCCCATCTCCACGAGTGACAATTCCCGACTCCCATGAGTGACAATTCCCATCTCCACGAGTGACAATTCCCAATTTCCACGAGTGACAATTCCCATCTCCACGAGTGACAATTCCTGACTACCATGAATGACAATTCCCAACTCCCATGAGTGACAATTCCCATCTCCACGAGTGACAATTCCCAATTTCCACGAGTGACAATTCCTGACTACCATGAATGACAATTCCCAATTCCCATGAGTGACAATTCCCATCTCCACGAGCGACAATTCCCATTCCCCAAGCAGCTCCCCCACATCTCCCTGTCCATGACATCGGGTAGGGGACAATTGAGGGTGACATGCCACAAGCCACCAGCTACTGCAGGCTCAGGGTGCCACAAGAGCCGCTGGCCCGCGGTGTCACTGTCACTGGCGGTGTCACTGTCACCCACGGTGACAGCCCCACAGGGCTGTGCCATTCCCGGTGCCAGCAGTGCGGCCACGGGGCTGCCATGTGCAGGACACAAGGTTGGGGCCTGTCCCCAAGCCGGCTGTCACCCCCTTGGTCACAGACCTTCAACCCCACAGAGGTGGCACCAACGGTGGTGAAGCCACCACAGCATTGTCCCACGCCTGGCTGTGTCACACCATCCTCCTCCTCCTCTCCTTCCTCCTGCCAGGCCAAGAGGAGGGATGGCAGCATGGCCAAGGTCACAGTGAAAGCAGAAGGAAAAGGCAGGAGGAGGTGACATTCCCCAAAACGAATGTCCCTGCCGCCACCCTGCAGGGCACTCACGCGGCCGCCGCCACCCCGCTCGTTCCAGCTGCTCTGGCTCCCATTTTGCTCCTATTTTGCCTCCTGCTAATTGACGTTGGAAAACTGCTGGGTTTTGGCGTGCCCAAGGCAGCAATTAACTCCTGCAAAGGGCAGGGAAGAGCTGGAGGCGGAACGCTGGGCACGGCCTTGGCATGGATGCGGCGCTTCACAACGCAGCTCCCCAAATCCCTCTGCCTCGAGCCCCAAAATCTCCACCCCTGAGCCCCCAAACCCACAGCCCCGAACCCCAAACCCCACAGCTCTGAGCCTGCTGCCACCAGGGGTTGTGACAGCACCCATTTGCGCCGTCCAGGCCTCCAAAAGTGTCACATCCGCGTGCCAAAGCCACCGGGGTCAGGAATCTGCCCTCGCCCCCGGCCAGCCGGGGCTTCCCCGAGCCCCAGGGTGCAGCAGCCCAGGAATTCCATGGGGGTGGAAGCAAAGGGAAAGCAGGGAGCCTCCAGGCGAGCTGTCAGGGGGGAATGTTTCCATCTAAGGCCTTGGTATTTTCTCTGGCGGCGCCTGCACTAAATCAGCGCCGCTCCTCTCATTATTCCCTCGTGCTTTACAAGGTAGCAGGGCCGGGGCAGGAATGCAGGAGGATGGGGAGCAAAGGCAGCCTGGCCTGCAGCAGCAAACACCTGCAGGCCTCACCCTCTGCAGGGGCACAGCATCCCCTGGGCAGCCCCTCCGACACCTCCCCAGCAGCCCTGGTACTTTAAAAATCGAATGGTTTTGTTTGTGATTGTCTGATCACCAAAATCTGAGAGTATGGCTTTCAAAATTAGAGAATATGGCTTTTAAAATCAAAGAACATGGCTTTCAAAATTAGAGAATATGGCTTTTAAAATCAAAGAACATGGCTTTCAAAATTAGAGAGTATGGCTTTCAAAATCAGAGAACATGGCTTTCAAAATCAGAGAATATGGCTTTTAAAATCAGAGAACATGGCTTTCAAAATCAGAGAATATGGCTTTTAAAATCAGAGAACATGGCTTTCAAAATCAGAGAATATGGCTTTAAAAATCAGAGAATATAGCTTTCAAAATCAGAGAACACAGCTTTCAAAATCAGAGAATATGGCTTTTAAAATCAGAGAGTATGGCTTTTAAAAACAGAGAACAGGGCTTTTAAAATCAGAGAACATGGCTTTCAAAATTAAAGAACATGGATGTCACACCTGAGTGGAACATCTAGAGGACATTAAAGACATGTAGATGTGGTGCTGAGGGATGTGCTGAGGTGCTGCATTTGGCACTGCTGGCCCAAAGATTGGACTTGACAATCTTAGAGATCTTTTCCAGCCTCAACAATTCCGTGGTTGTACACAGGAGCCCTCAGGTAGGGAGGAGTTGAGCCATCTCGCTCTGTCCCTCTGTCCCCAAATTCACCTGTTCCCTGGAGGTGACAGTGGCACAGCCCTTGGGGGATTGTCCTGGATGCCAGCACGAGGTTTTGTCCACTGCTCCATCATCCCACCTGGCACCAGGAATGGGCTCTTCCCAGCCTGGGAGCACTGGGAAGCCACCCTGGGGTGATGTGGCAGCAGCTGGCACACACCGGGTCACCCCTCTCTCCTCCCTTCCCTTCCCTCCAGCTGGATCTGCTGCAGGGAGGTGTCCAGGGCAGCATCTCCCACCCCGCTGCCCCTTCCCCTCTCCTCCCTCCTCCAGACCCATCCTGGGCTTGGCTTAGCTCTGACTGACAGCCTAGAGCGAGTCCAAAGCTGAGCTTTGGGATTTGGGCAGCTTGGAATCGTGGAGAGCGAGGGGAGGATAAAAACAAGGCAACAAACCAGCCCTGGGGCTGCTCTGGGATGGACACGGAGCAGCGGCCACATCCCAGCCCTGTCACAGCCCCTGTCACACCTGGCCAGCAGGGAGGTGGCACAGGGAATCCTGGCAGGATGGGGATCCCATTCTCAGGGAGCTGCTGCAGCCCCAGCCTGGGGACTGTCCTGGGAGGCCCCTGAGGAGCAGCAGAGGCCAGGGAGAGGCTGGGGCAGTGTCTGAGCTGGCCAGGCTGGAGCAGAGGCCACGGGGCTGGGATGGTGCCCAGGGCAGCAGGGAGGAGCTCAGAGCCCTCTGCTCCAGAGCCGCTCCTGGGCACAGCCCCAAGCAGGATTTTGGGTTTTGGGATCCCAGGACACTCCTCAGGCAGGAGCTGGGGCAGAGCCTGAGTTATCCCAGCCCAGGGAGGGATGCTCCCACTATTCCCAACTCTCCCCAACCAGGATTTTGGACTTTTGGATCCCAGGACTTTGCTTAGGCAGGAGCTGGGGCAGAGCCTGGGTTATCCCAACCCAGGGAGAGCCTGGGTTATCCCACCATTCCCAGCTCTCCCCAACCAGGATTTTGGGTTTTTGGATCCCAGGACAGCAGGATCTTGGCAGGAGCTGGGGCAGAGCCTGGATTATCCCAGCCCAGAGCAGGGATGCTCCTGCCATTCCCAGCTCTCCCCAAGCAGGATTTTGGATTTTTGGATCCCAGATCACTCTTTTGGCAGGAGCTGGGTTATCCCAGCCCAGGGCAGGGATGGTGCCACCATTCCCAGCTCTCCCATGGGATGGGGCAGCCCAGGAGCACCAGGAGCATTTCGTGTCCAGCTCATCTCCCCACACACCTGAGCACAGCCCCAAACAGCAGAGACGCCACCAATCCCAACTCCCACCTTCCCACATCTCATTTGAATTTTAAACTCAGCTTCAATTAAATCAAACCCAGAGCACGGGGCAGTCTGAGAGGCCAAACAACACTCGGGGGACAGGGGAGCCACCGGGCAGGACAGGAGGACACAGGCTCGGTATTTTTAGCAGGATTACACAGGGACAGGGGATTCCTACCCCGAAGATCCCTGGGGGATGAAAACAGGGCCCGTCACTTCCTCTGGGGAAGCATCTGCTGCTCGGGGCAGGCAGCAGCAGGAGAGGGACAGCCCGAGGGTTTTGGGGTGCCCAGGACACCCCAGGACAGCGGGGATACCTGGTGGCTCACCTTGTCACCGCCGGAGCCGCTTCCTCTTCCCTGCTCCGTGAAGAATCCCGTGGGGAAAAAAAACAAACACCCAAACCGGCAGCAATCCCTCCCAAAAATCCCCTCTGGGGAAACTGAGGCAGGAGAGGCACAGCTGGGAAATTGGGGATCCCCTAAAGCTGGGGATGTGCCAGTAGGGGATCCCCAGCAATTCCAGATGTGCCGCAAGGGAACCCTGACGGTTCCAGCACTCGGCTCCCGAGGGTGGCAGCAGCCCCGGGGACACGGGGAAGGGCTGGGGACAGCAATGCCCCTCCTGCCACCGCCACCACGTGAGCCGGGATGGGTGTCCCTGCTCCCAGCTCCGACAATTCCCGCTCTGGATCACATCCCTGCCCGCCACCCTGTAACTCCTGCCAGCCCAGCTAGCTGGGATCCCTCTCCCCACTCTCCTCCAGCTTTAAATCCATATTTTCCCATTAAAAAAAAAAAAAACAAAAAAAAAAAACCAAACAATCCTAACAGGGATTTCCTAAGGAACAAACCAGCAACAAGTGATAGGAGAAAGGTACAAAAAAAATAAAATTATTAATAATAATAATAAAAAAAAAAAAAAAAGGCTGTGAGTGCTTTTCGCTGCTGCAAAGGGTTAAAAAAATAAAGTCGGGGAAAGCGATAGGAAAAACACACGCGGCTCCCAGGGAAGAGCGCGCCGGCTGCTCCCGTTTCCCTTCCCAACATGCCCCGCTCCTGGGAAAGTGTGGGCTGTTTTCCATATATAACTGCGAACTGTTCCATGCAGTAAGAAGTCTAATTAAAGGGAGCCAGGCGAGCAGGGGAAGGAGGTATTTATCCCCGAGGAAAGAACCCCCATCCTCAAAAATCCTCAAAATCCTAAATGGAGACCCCCTCGGTCAGTAAGGGAAAAGAAAAATAAGAAAAAGTTCTGTGGTGGTGGTGGTGCGGAGATCGGAAAAATTAAAAAAAAGGAAAGGGAAAAAAAAAAAAAAACAGGCGGGAGAGGCAAATCAGAGCTTGGAAAATATGGAGAAATAGGAGGGGAGAGCCAGATGGGCCCGGAGAGCACGGGGAGGGGCAGGGCAGGGGGAGGGAAAGCTCCTCTGGGCTGGGATGGGCTGGGAGGGGGCACAGAACCCCCGGGAGCCCCCCAGGATCCTCCTTCTCCAGCCCCCTGAGGATCTGAGCAAACAGCAGGAACCAGCCTGGAAAATAAATATGGAAGGGAAGGGGCTGGAGGGTGACGGATGCAGGGTGGGAGGGAAGGGGCACCACGCTGGGCACCCACCCTGGCACCCCCAAACAAAAGGGGTGACCCACAGGGTCTCACCCACCCCGACTGAACCCCACCGGTGTTTTGGAGGAACTGTCTCGGAGGGATGGAAAAAACCTTGGAAAAAGCCTGGATGTGCTTTTGAGAGGAGCTTTGTTCGAGCTGTGCTGCCCACCAGCGCCAGGCACTGCCCTAATCCAGAGCAGGCACCGCACTCCCGGTTTGGGGGGAGCCAGAGCAATTAAAAACCGTTAGCGGGCTTTAATTAAGTGCTGATTATGTGAGCTGGGGAGAGGCACCACCACCACGACCACCACCATCATCATCATGGGCGATGATTCCAGCTGGATGGGGCTCTTTGCTCCCTAAAATTGCACTTTGTCCTGCTGCCACCCTGCAGTCACCCTGATCTGGAGCTGCGGAGTTTGGGGTGTCATTCCCAGCCCTGTCAGCCATTCCCAGCCCTGTCAGCCATTCCCAACCCTGACATTGCCAACCTTGACATTCCCAACCTTGACATTCCCAGACCTGACATTCCCAACCTTCACATTCCCAACCCTGACATTGCCAACCTTGACATTCCCAGCCCTGGCATTCCCAACCCTGACATTCCCAACCCTGACATTGCCAACCTTGACATTCCCAGCCCTGACATTCCCAGCCCTGACATTCCCAACCCTGGCATTGCCAACCTTGACATTCCCAACCTTGACATTCCCAACCCTGGAATTCCCAACCCCATCATTCCCAACCTTCACATTCCCAACCCTGACATTCCCAGCCCTGACATTGCCAACCTTGACATTCCCAGCCCTGGCATTCCCAACCCTGTCAGTCATTCCCAGCCCTGTCAGCCATTCCCAACCTTGACATTCCCAGCCCTGGCATTCCCAACCCCATCATTCCCAACCCCGACATTCCCAGCCCTCACATTCCCAGCCCTCACATTCCCAACCCCAGCATTCCCAGCCCTGTCAGTCATTCCCAGCCCTGTCAGTCATTCCCAACCCTGACATTCTCAGCCCTGACATTCCCAACCCCATCATTCCCAGCCTTGACACTCCCATCCTTGCTGTTCCCAACCCCATCATTCCCAGCCCTGGCATTCCCAGCCCTGTCGGTCCTTCCCAACCCTGGCATTCCCTTTCAGTCATTCCCAACCCCTTCATTCCCAGCCCCACCTCCCCACCCCGCCCTGCAGCCCGGCACAGCCCTGACCTGCCATCCTGTTTATGCAACCCCACGCCTTCCCTCCTGCCAGCACCTCCCAGCTGCACCAGTAACCCCGGCAAACTGGGATATCCCTTCCCTGAGATCCCTGAGCCCCGGCAAACTGGGATATCCCTTCCCTCAGATCCCTGAGCCCCGGCAAACTGGGATGTCCCTTCCCTCAGATCCCTGAACCCCGGCAAACTGGGATATCCCTTCCCTCAGATCCCTGAACCCCGGCAAACTGGGATATCCCTTCCCTCAGACCCCTGAACCCCGGCAAACTGGGATATCCCTTCCCTCAGATCCCTGAGCCCCGGCAAACTGGGATATCCCTTCCCTCAGATCTCTGCAAGGAGGGACTGGGGCCTTCCATGGCCCTAAAGCCAGGCTTTGCCATAAATCCCAGCTGCCCAAAAAAACCCACCTGCAACGATGCTGGGATGCAATCCCAGAATGGTTTGGGGTGAAAGAGACCTCAAAGCTCATCCCATTCCATGGGCAGGGACACCTCCCACTATCCCAGGGTGCTCCAAGCCCAGCCTGGCCTTGCTTGGATCAGCTCAACCTCAGACACAACAGGGACAGTGCTGCCAGGGGGGCTCACACCCCAAATAACCCCCCCAAAACCCCGCAGCCTGCGCCCAGCCTCCAAACAAAGCGGCCCTGGGGTCACCCGAGGTGACAGTGGCCACTGTCCCCGTGTCCTGGCGGAGCTGGGGCCGTGGGAGGCTCTGGCACGGCCCGGCCCTGCCCCAGGTGGGGCTCTAAGCAGCAGCGCTAATCCCGGGATAATTGCGGCTTTAGCAGCGATAGGGCCCAGATTAGCGGGGAAATCCCGGTGTTAGGGGCACCGAGCTGGCACCGAGCGGGCACCCAGCGGCCACCGAGCCAGGGGAGAGACGGATCCAGGGAACAGATCTGTGGGATACAGCCAGGGATCCCAGAAATGGAGTGAGGGATCTGTGGGATGCAGCGAGGGATCCATGGGAATAGAGTGAGGGATCCATGGGAATAGAGTGAGAGATCTGTGGGATACAGTGAGGGATCCCAGGAATAGAGCGAGGGATCTGTGGGATACAGCGAGGGATCCATGGGAATAGAGTGAGAGATCTGTGGGATACAGCGAGGGATCCATGGGAATAGAGTGAGGGATCCCAGAAATGGAGTGAGGGGTCTGTGGGATACAGCCAGGGATCCCAGAAATACAGCAAGAGATCCATGGGAATGCAATGAGGGATCTGCAGGAATACAGTGGGGGATCCATGGGATACAGAGAGGGATCCCAGGAATGGAGTGAGGGATGCCAGGAATACAGTAAGGGATCAATGGGATACAGCGAGGGATCCATGGGAATATAGTGAGGGATCCCAGGAATACAGCAAGGGATCCACAGGGATACAGAGAAGAATCCCAGGAATCCAGTGAGGGATCTGTGGGATGTAGTGAGAGATCCCAGGAATAGAGTGAGGGATCTGCAGGATACAGCAAGGGATCCCAGGAATACAGTGAGGGATCCTGGGAATACATCAAGGGATCTACAGGAATACAACTGGGGACCTTGAGAATACAGTGAGGAATCCTAGGAACATAGCAAGGGATCTGTGGGAACACAGGGATCCCAGGAATACAGCAAGGGATCCACAGGAGTACAGCGAGGGATCCCAGGAATACAGTGAGGGGTTCATGGGAATACAACAACGGATTTGTGGGAACGCAGTGAGGGATCCTGAGAACACAGCAAGGGATCTGTGGGAACACAGTGAGGGATCTCCCTGGACACTGGCACCCAGCACAGACACACACACCCGTGGCTCTGGCCGTGATTCCTGCTCCCCATCCCAATGGAAAAATGCCAAACCCACGGGCAGGATTCCCCTCCAGCCCAGCTGTCCCGCCTGGGATTGCTCTGCCTGCTGGAATCCCCTTCATCCCCAAGGCTTTGTTTTCTCTTCCCTTCCCCAGCATTTTCCCTGCAGTACCAGGGGCCTTCCTCACCCTCTCCATCACCTCCCACAGAGCCCAGGCAGGGCTGGGCAGGGGGGTTTGCTCCTGGAATAATGAGGAAAGCAGGAATGCAGGGTGGGAGCTCGGACTGGGGCTGTCCAGCACTGTTTGGGTTTCCTCAAAACTATTTGGGGTCCCCCAGAACTGCTTGGAGTCACCCAGAACTGTCTGGGGCTCCCCAGCATTGTTTGGGATCCCCCAGCACTGTTTGGATTCCCTCAAAATTATTTGGGATCCCCCAGAACTCTTTGGAGTCCCTCAAAATTATTTGGGATCCCCCAGAACTCTTTGGAGTCCCCCAGCACTGTTTGCGATCCCTCAGAATTGTTTGGGATCCCCCAGAACTATCTGGGGTCCCAAGAACTGTTTGGGGTCCCCCAGCACTGTTTGGGTTCCCTCAAAACAACCTGGGATCCTCCTGCACTGTTTGGGATCCCTCAGAATTGTTTGGGGTCCCCCAGCACCACCCTGGCTGCTCCCACACTCCAGAGGAGGCTGAGATTTGGGAAAATCCCTCTGCTCCCTGCTGGCTTTTCCTGGATGATCCCCCAGAACTGTTTGGGTTCCCCCAGAACTGTCTGGGGTCCCCCAGCATTGTTTGGGATCACTCAGCACTGTTTGGGATCCCTCAGAATTGTTTGGGATCCCCCAGAACTGTCTGGGGTCCCCCAGCACCACCCTGGCTGCTCCCACACTGGAGGGGAGGCAGATCCTGGGTGAGGAGGCTGAGATTTGGGAAAATCCCTCTGCTCCCTGCTGGCTTTTCCTGGATCCCTTCCCAGCGCCCCTGTTCCCAAAGGATCACCCCGAGAGGGGACAGATGCCAGGCAGGTCCCAGGGACTGAGGCACAGCAAGGCCGGGCCGTGCAGGCAGCTGCGTCCGGGGGAGTGCGAGGAGGAAGGGAGGCTCCCTCATCGTCCTTCCCAGAGGGAAAAGGGACAGTCCCGAGCCTGGAAGCGCCAGGGAACGCCAGGAAACACTTCCAGCTCCTCACTGCAGCCCCTGGGGCCGCAGGGCCGCGTCCCCCTGGCGCTGCAGAAACTGCATCTGCAGCAGCTGCCCGGGATTCCATGCGCTTCACGTCCGACTGCAGGAGCCGGAGGATCCCCTGGCTGCTGACCTGCACGGAAACGCCCGGCTCTGCTGCTGCTGCTGCTCTGCTGGTGCTGATGATGATGATGCTGAGGGAGGGGAAGCAGGGCGAGGAAAGGCCATTCCTGCAGCCAGCTCTGGGTGGCAGATGCTCCAGCAGGTGCCCGGTGAGGTGAGACAGGCACTGAGCGCATCCAGGGATGGGAGAGGTGGGAAACGGTGCCAAGAAGGGAAGCAGGGAAGGGAAGGGATGAAAGGCACAAGGGATGCTCTGCTCCCTGCTGGCTTTGCCTGGATGCCTTCCCAACGACCCTATTCCTAAAGGATCACCCCAGAGGGGACAGATCCCAGCCAGGTCCCAGGGGCTGAGACACAACAAGGAGCTGACACAACAGAATCCAGTGTGGATACAGAGCTGGAGCACGGCATGGATGGATTTTGGGCCCATGGGATGGGCTGTAGCCACTCTGGAGAATCCATGCACACCAGGACAGCCCCCTCTAGATGAGCTTCCCCCAAACAGGGAGCAGCATCTCAGCACCCTACCCATGGTTCCAGACTTTTTCGCCTCCTCTACGAGCTCCAGCCAGCACCCAGCACACTCCAATAAATCCAAAATGTCCCTGAGGTGAGAAACCTGTGGATTTAACACCCCATGGAACAGCCAGGCCGGCTCCCAGGAGCACAGCACACCCCAGGGATGCCAGAGCAGGTAGCAGGATGAAGTTTTCCAGCTGGATTTCCCCCTGAGGATGCTGTTTATTTTCTCCTTCCCCCAGGAAATCTCCTGCTGACTCAGGAAACACCCTCAGGCACAGCTCTGCGGAGAGGAGACACTTCCCAGCCACAGCTTTGCTCCTTCCTTTCGTTTTTTTGGCCAGTCCAGTTGGGGTCAGATTGGAGAGCAATCAGTCACTTGGGAAATAACACCACTCCAGGCCTCCTCCCTCAAAGAAACCTCAAAAGACAGCATTTAAGGCGAGCTTAATTTGGACAACTAAAAATAGCCAGCACCAGTCACACTGGAAAATGCAGGATGTGGAGTTTCACTCTCTCCCAGCTCCAGCCTGCACATGGGGGTTTGTGGCCCCCAGCCCCATAGATTTGTCCCCAGACATGGCCTGGCTCCCTCAGGGAATCCAGCAGGACCCTCTGAGGCCCATCCCAGAGCCCTGCCTTGATGAAAATGTGGGCACCCAAAACTTTCCCAGGCAGGATGTGGTGACTCAGAGCCACGTCTGCAGCGAGGGACACCCAGGAAAGATCCCAGCCACGCTTCCCAGCTTCTCCCAGCCCAGCCAAGCCTCTGATCCCGGCTCCCTGCAGCTGATTCAGCCCTGGGAGAAGGCAGCCAGGCCTTGAATCCTGGTTGTCATTCCTGCTGCTCCAGAGGCTGTCACCCACACTGTGACCCCTTCCAGCCTCGCTCCGGCCATCCCGCGGCTCCTCCAGTGCCAGCCTGGCATTCCCAGCTGCCAGCACGGCCACAAATCCAGCCTGCCCTCATTTCCCTGCACTCCCCCTCCTTGCACCGAGCTCTCCCTCCTTGCACTAATCCCTCCCTGCTCCAGAGGCAGGAATAATGTTTAACTCAGGTTCACGCCGGAGCACGAGCTCCCTCCCAGCCCGGGTCAGCCCCAGGCGTGTCCCCATCACCGAGGCCATGCCAGATCCCTGCTGCTGGCACAGCCACGTGCCCGGCTCCGTCAGGAAGCCCCTCTGGAGAGGGAATCTCCGGGAAGCTCTCAGCTGCCAGCTGCAGCGATCCGTCATGCCAGGGCTGGGACACAGCCGGGCTCAGCTCTGCAGGTGCCATGAGAATCCCATAGCCGGCAGAACCCGCTCAGAGCCATCCCATATCCCCGGGGATCACCCCAAAATCAGGAGGCTTTGACAGAGCAAGGATAAGAGGGGACAGTGCTGGAGGACTGAGCCTGGCTCGTCCCAGTGTCCCCGTGCTGCCTGTGGAATGGCAGGAGTGGGAAAGCAGCTTTGCCACCGCATCCTGGGCTGTGCCCCCAGCAGCGCTCCAGCAACACGGGGTTATTTTTAAGAAGCTGGTGAGAAGGTGGGGAGGGAGGCGAGGAGAGGAGCTGGAATGCCGTGAGAGCCACGCCACTAAGCCTCTGGAAAAGCTGGAGCCCCTGAGAGGCGAGGCATCGGCATTCCCAAGCAGGAACAAAAGGCGAGAAGCGAAGAGCCGAGGGCATTCCAGGGGCCACGGGGCATTCCAGGGGCCACGGGCACCTCCCGGCCGAGCGAGGGGTGGCGAAGGGACAGTAAAGCTCCAGCTGCTGCAGCAGGGTCCTTAATTAGCATCTCGAGAAACGGTGCCGAAAATCAGACACCTTCTGCCCGAAATCCGAGCCCGGACCTGAAAATCCGATCAGCGACCCCGATGCTCAAAGAGCAAAGGTCACTTCCAGCCCCACGCAGGCCCTGCCACCGCCCCTTAGGGCTGCGCTGCCCCTCGGTGCCCCCGGAGCCCGGAGTCACCCCCTGCCCACCGCCAGCCCCCCCAGACCGAGCAGAGGCAGCACGGTGAGGGCCAGCGGCTTATTTTTAGCCTGGAGAAGGCAGGAGCCGGGAGCAGCCATCCCGAGTCTTGCCCTTGGCATGGGACACGCCGCTGTCCCCCCCGGGCCGCCCGCGCCCCGCTGCCCCCCGGCCCTGCAGCGCTGCGTCCCCCCCGGGCTGGCATCACCTCCCCTGGCACGGCTCCTGGGCCCGGGCAGGAGGAGGAGGATGCTGGGCTCAGCCCTGGAGCCGGCCCCGCGGCACAAGGAGCGGGATTATTTACAGCTCCTTAACGGAGCGAGGCAGGGCTGACCTTTCCGAGCCGCAGACAAAGAGGAGATGTCGGGAATCGCTGCTCGCGGGACCCTTCCCGGCCCGGCGGGATGAGCGGGGGGCCAGAGCCACGCTGAGGGGGGTTCGGCAGCGGGGAGCCGGCCAAGGCCACGGAGAGCCAAGCGCGCTGGGATCCCAGCCTGGGAAAAGGAGGGATCGGATTCCTCCCTCCCCGGCCCCGCCGGACAAACTCTTCCGGGTGGGGACTCCTACGCGCCGCGCTCTGCCCAGGCACGGCTCGCTGCTCCTTCCCGCAGCCCACGGCGGCCTCGGCGGCGGCGAAACGCGGGGATACGGCCCGGAATGGCAAAATCGGGGCTGCTCCTCGCCCCCGGCGCCCCGCTCGGCTCAGCCCAGCTGCCGACTCATCCCTGCCGTGGAAGCGTCGAAGGAAAAGTTTCCCCGTCAGCACAAAACGCCGACACTTGGCCGAAGCTTCCCCTTGGCTGCTGCTGGCCTGGCCAGGAGTTTCCCCCTTGGGGACATGCCAGGGCCTGGCCTCGGGTGGCTGCAGTGGGCGGGGGTGGCAGGGGACAGGCCTGGTCCTTGCAGTGTGGCACTGGTGTGGCCCAGTCCCTCCAATGTGGCACTGGTGTGGCACAGGTGCGGCCCAGTCCCTGCAGTGTGGCACTGGTGTGGCACAGATGTGCCCTGGTCCTTGCAATGTGGCCCTGGTGTGGCCTGGTCCCTGCAGTGTGGCACTGGTGTGGCTCAATCCCTGCACTGTAGCACTGGTGTGGCACTGGTGTGGCCCAATACCCACACTGTGGCACTGGTGTAGCCTGGTCCTTGCAGTGTGGCACTAGTGTGGCCTAGTCCCTGCAGTGCGGCACTGGTGTGGCCTGGTCCTTGCAGTGCGGCCCTGGCGTGGCCCAGTCCCTGCACTGTAGCACTGGTGTGGCCTGGTCCTTGCAGTGTGGCACTGGTGTGACCCAATATCCACACTGTGGCACTGGTGTGGCACTGGTGTGGCCCAGTCCCTGCAGTGTGGCACTGGTGTGGCACTGGTGTGGCCCAGTCCCTGCAGTGTGGCACTGGTGTGGCCCGGGGGCTGCCACAGCCCCCGTGCTGCAGGGAAGGGAGGGATTCCCAAGGCCAGGAGCTCTCCCATTGGCACTGGGCAATGGATGATCGATCCCACAATGGATGAGCAATCCCACAATGGATGATTGATCCCATGATGATCAATCCCACAATGGATGATTGATCCCATGATGAGCAATCCCACAATGGATGATTGATCCCATGATGATCAATCCCACAATGGATGATCGATCCCATTTGCTCTGAAGCTGCAGGATTCGAGCAGAGGGCTGCTGGTGTCACAGCTGTGTGTCCCCTCCCCAGCCTGCACCCTCCTGGTCCCTATTTAGGTCCCCATGTAGGACTTGTTGCCATGATCCAGAAATCCCAGGGAGCTGCCCAGGAGCACTCCATGAAGGTCCCCATGTCCCTTGCCACCAGCCTGGGCCACAGTGGCCTGGTCACCCCCCAGCCCCAACAGGGAACCCCACAACCCCAATCCCTGATTCCAGGGGCCTGGCTGTGCATCAGCTTCCCACGTTCAAATCTGAGACCCCTCCCAGAAGCTCACAAAGGCAGGAGGACTCTGAACTCAGCTCTTACTCACAGAGAGCTCTCCCAGGATTTAAGGTGCTTAATTAGCGGTTTAAAAGAGTCACCAGCTGGGTGGGTGACACCCCAGCGGGTGTCATGCACTCCACAGGGCTCCAGCTTCCCTCCTGTCCCTACCCAGGCTTCCCTCGTGTGGTTTTTCACTTTTCCTAATGATCCAGCAGAGGAGCAGGGTTTATAAGTCCATAGAAACTCTATTATCCCCGTGCATTAAAGCCAAAAGCAACTAATTAAAACATCAAAGTCACAGGGTTCATTAGCCCGGCCTCGGCGCCGGTAGGAGGTGACAGGGATTGTGGCTGTCACCCCACTGCTCCCAGGGACCCCAAGGCTGGCCCTGCACCCCAAAACACACTCCCTGTCCCAGTGTCACTGGGAAAAACAGTGGCTTCCACTGGAAAAACACTGGGCTGTGCAGGATCCTGTCACCTGCCTGTCCCTGTCCCCCAGCTGGTCACCTTTGCCTGCACCAATGTGGAGAGGACGGAGGTTGGGGACAGCCCTGCCACCTTTGCCAGGAGCATCTCCAGCCCCATCACCACTCATAGGATCCCTGTTCCCACCCAGCACAACACGAGGGGGACAGGGATGGGTTCAAATTCCCAGCTCTGCACACCAGATCCACTCCAGTGTGTGAGAATAGCCATTCCTAACTGGGAATGCTGCAGCATCCCTGCATCTGGGAGGTCTCAGCAGGCCACAGGACATGGGGGACAGCAGGGAAGTGGCACCACTTGTGGCCACTTCCCATCGAAGGGCCTGCATCCATCACCATGGTCACACTGAGAACTGGCCACTCTGGTCACTTCCACTGCCATGGTCACACCGAGCACTGGTCACCTCCCACTGCCATGGTCACATGGAGCACGGGTCACTTCCCATCTAAGGATCTGCGTCCCATTGCCATGGTCACACCAAGCACTGGTCACCTCCCACTGCCATGGTCATATGGAGCATGGGTCACCTCCCAAAGGACCTTTATCCCATTTCCACGGCCACACTGACCATCGGTCACCTCCTATTGCCATGGTCATATGGAGCATGGGTCACTTCCCATCTAAGGATCTGCATCCCATTGCCATGGTCACACAGACCATTGGTCACCTCCCAAAGGACCTGCATCCCATTGCCATGGTCACAAAGACCATTGGTCACCTCCCAAAGGACCTGCATCCCATTGCCACGGTCACACTGACCATCGATCACCTCCCAAAGGACCCGCACCCATTTCCACGCTCACCCCGCGCCTCCCAGCCGGGCTCGCTGTCCCTGCCCAGCCTCTCCCGGAGCCCAGCGGGATCCCCGGGCTCTCCCCGCAGGTTTTCCGCCGGCTCCTTTCCCAGCAGGGCGCAGCC
The DNA here is from genome assembly GCF_035770615.1 of Melospiza melodia melodia. Taxonomy (NCBI): domain Eukaryota; kingdom Metazoa; phylum Chordata; class Aves; order Passeriformes; family Passerellidae; genus Melospiza; species Melospiza melodia. The sequence continues at coordinate 6,668,968 of NC_086221.1, forward strand.
GTGCCCGGCGGGGAGGAGCCGTGGGCGAGGAGGAAGCCGGAGCTGCCAGCCCTCGGCCGGGCCCTGCACGGGGAGCAGCAGCAGCAGCAAACGGGCGGAGGCTGCGAGTCCTCCCCACCACCGCAGGGATTTGGGTGCCCAAATCCCCGCAGACTCCAACCCGCGCGTGTGGCCACTGCGGGAAAACTCCGCTCGTGGCCTAGCAGGGAGGAGAAACAGGAAAATGGGAGGAAAAAAAACCCCAAACCACATAACCCGAGAGAGGAGCGGGGAACGCGCGGAGAAGCCGCGGCCCCGGCGAGGGGCGGGCGGGGAAGGAGCGGGCCGGACTCCCAGGGCTTGGGGACAAGGGGAAACTCCAGGCTCAGCTCCACCCCGGCGCTTTCGACTGCTAAACAATAGTGGAGAGGAGCAGCCGTCCCTCCCTGCTCTTACTCATCCTGCCCCAGGACCTGTGCCACCCTTGGGCTGCCCCCGCCCTGCCCGGCCTGTGCCCGGGGGCTCGGGCACGGCGGCTCCGGAGGCTCCCGCAAGGCTCGGGTGACAGCGACAGATTCCCCCGGGAAAGAGATGCGGACCCACGGCACGCGAGCGGCGAGCCGGCAGCGCAGGGAATTCCCTCCGTCATCATCGCCAGCGGAAAAAAAAAAAAAAAAAAAAAAAAAAGGAGAAAGAAAAAAAAATAAAAAAAAAGAAACCAACACCCAACAACAGCCTGCGCCCTCTCAAACCTCCTCTCTACCTGCAGCGCTCGCAGCACTTCCCAGCGCTTTTCCAGGCGGGAAGGAAGCGGGGAAGGAGCCGGGGCTCGGACGGGGAGCGGCAGCCGCGGCCCCGCCGGCGGCCAGGGCGGGACGGGGCCGGAGCCCGCGGGGAATGCGCGGTGCCAGGGCAGGAATCAGGAATGGGGAAGCGCTGCCGCCTCCTGCCCTGGGCGCTTCCCAGCTCCACCTGCCCCATCCCGGCACCTTCCCCGTGCCACGGCCATCCCCGCACCCGAGGCCATCCAGCCCAGCCCCAGGGTGAAATTTGGCCTCCAAGCCCACCCAGCGCCCATCACTGAGGAAGGTCCTGCACCCCTCAGATGCGAGGGGCACCTGCAGCCCCCCAGAGGCGTGGGGAGGGTTCTGGGGGGGTCACCCGAGGGGGCAGCCGGGGAGGGAAGCCCAGGGCCGGGCAGGGATCCCCGGGGCGCGGCGGGGTGGGGCTGGCGGAGCGCGGGGGCGTCAGCCTCTCTCGCTCATGATTAAATAATTTAGGTGCGTTTCAGTGCTCAGAGAAGCGAAAGATTGAGGGCAGTGTCTGGAGGCAGGCGGGGCGCAGTGCAGCCCCTGCCTTGCCCACGCAGCCCCGGGGGTTTGGGGTGGGGGGCTCAGCTCGGGGTCCCCCCGGCCCCAGGACGGCTCTGGGTGCCCTTGGCGAGCTCCGAGCACTCACCTCCACCCCAGCTCGCTGCCCTCTGCTCCTGCCCGTCCACCCACGTCCAGGGCTGCCCGGTCCACGGCCACGGGCAGAAACTGGCTGCACTGGTTTGGGCTTCGCAATGCAAACCCCCACCCAAGCTCAGGTCTCCAGAGATAAGAGCACAATAACCTATTGTCCCTCCTCCCCTCCCAACATCTCCACTCGCCTCTGGCGAAGCAGGGAGGGACCACCCAGCTCCGCACAGCCCCCCCGCCCCCGCCGCCGGGCAGCCCACGGGGGGCACGGACCCACCGAGCCAGGCCGGGGATGCTGAGAGGCTCCGGAGCCGGGGCTGGGATGCAGGGAGAGCGCTGAGGGCACAGGCAGGAGGAGGCGGACGAGGCCAGAGCCTGGCCGGGCTTCCAATAGATTTCCCGATTTATTTTTTAATTTATTTTCCGCCTCCCCACTCCTGTTTTCTCTGCCGTGGCTCTGCCCAGCTGGATTGGTGCAGGCAGGAGGGGGACGTGCCCAGCCGTGGCGTGGGCAACCCCCACGCACCTCCCCACCGCATCCCACCCTCCCCACCGCACCCCACCCGAGTCACCCCACTCCTGGCAGGGTGGGGAAAGGTTTTTCCCCTTTTCTACCCCACAGGTGGGGAAAAACCACCCCAAACCCACCCACGCAGCACCTTCCCCGCTCTGTCCTTGGGCTGCCGCAAGCCCCCCTCCCCTTCCCCCGCCTCTTCCTTCCTCCATCATCCTCATCCTCCTCCTCCCCGCAATGCCACAACTCGCTGCCTCCCAAAAAATCCAGCAACACGCGCGACCGGGAACCCCCGCGCCCCCCACCAGCCGCCTCAAGGGCGGGCAACAAGTTGTAGGATCCGACCGGAGCGTCCTCCCCCGCCCCAAACACCGGGGGGCTGCCGGGCTTGCCCCCCACAAGGTGTTTGGGGGCTGCACGCCCCGCAGCCGCCCACGCCCCAGAACGGCCGGACCGCGCTCACCCCATCACCCCACCACTCCCACACTGGGGTCGGGGTCGGGGGGGTCCCACACCGAGCCCCCCCATGATGTAGGACCCCAAACCGAGTCTCCCCCATCCCACCTGATGCACCGGGACGGAGCGAGGCGGTGAAATCCCCGCTGCCCGCGCCCCACCCGCCCGGCACAGCGGGGACAGCGATGCTCCCACCCACCCGCGCCCCCCGCTCCGACAAAGAACCCCCCCCCCCCACGCCACTCCCAGTGTCCCCGCAGTGTCCCCAACACCTCCAAACCCCCCTGGGGACCCTCGTACCCCGCTGGCTCGGTCCCCCCGCAGCGCGCACTCACCGGCTCCGGTCCCACGGCGCCCGGCTGGCGGCGGAGCCCCCGCGACTGGCCATGGGATGGAGGGGGAGCGGTCCCGGAGCTAACGGGAGAAAACGCTTGTCATGGCAACCCCCGTGCCGTGCGGGGCCGTGCGGGGCCGGGCCGGCGAGGGAGGGGACGGCGGGCAGGGAGGGGGAGGGCTCGTCCCAGCCCGCCGGGGGAGGGGCTCCCTTAAGGTGGCTGCACGCCCCGACGGCTGCTTAAGGGGGACGGGCAAAGGAACGGGGTGAAGGGCACGGCCAGGGGGGACAGCGGGGTGGGGGGACCCCAAAATGAGGCAGGAGCCCATGGGCAGAGTGGGGGGTGCGCGGCTGGAAAGGGTGGGGACAGCCCTGGGTAATGTGGGGACACCCCCGGGCAATATGGGGACCCCCAGGCAATATAGAGACACACTGGACAGGGCAATGGGTGCGCCCCCAGAAAGAGTGAGGGCACCCCTGGCCAATTTGGGGACCCTCCCCGGCAGCCCTGTACTTGCACCCCCAGGCAATGTGGGGATCCCCTGGGAAGAGTGGGGAGGATGCACCCCCAGAAAGTTTGGGGATCCTAAGACAAGAGAATATTTGTACCCCAAACTGAGAGGACACCACAGGCAAAGCAGGGGGTGCGACCCAAAATAATGTGGGGACCCCCCGGGTAATGTGGGCACCCCAAAAAGGGAGGGTACCCTCATGCCCAACCCTCTCCCCACTCTGGGTGTGGGGGAGGCAGAAGGAACTTTGTGACCTGTGGCAAAATTGGGGTTTTTTGTGGGGTTTTAGAGGTTTTGGGGTTGATCCTCTGATCTGACCCACCCTGTCCGCACATAGGCCGCCATCACCCTGAGAGGCACCAGGGTCCAGCATGACCAACCCCCCTGTCCCAAATCCCACCCTCACCCCTTTTTTTAAAGAAACCCGGATAAAATCCCTCATGGAATCCTTCCCAAAGCAGGAAAAGCTCCGGCCCTGCTGCCACACGCGGTGGCCTCGGGCCCAGCAGGGCTGGGAGGAGGCACCTGCAATGATCCCCTCCCTAGGCCCAGTTTGGCCATTCCTCTTCCAGTTAAACCAGTGGAACGGCCACAGCCCCTAATTAGCCCATCATTAACCCCTCATTAGCGCTCCAAAGGGTTTTTTACCCCCTTAAGGGCCTGAACCTCCATAATTCCACACCCCAAGGCCTCCAGGCCCTGAGGTGCTGCATAGGCCTGAGCTGGGCCTGGATGTGGAGGCCAAGCCTGGCAATTAATTTCCATAACATTTTTCAGCAAAATCCCTCCCTCAGATGACCAGGATGGATTTTCCCACTCAGCTGAGCTGATCCAGGGGTTGTTTTGGAGCAAGGGATGTTGTTTGGAGTCACTTGAGTGAAATCAGAGTTGCCCATGTTGGATTTAATTCCATCTCTGCATCCTTTGGAGCACAACCTGGCCCCAGGCTTTGCTTTGGGAAGAGGAAAATGCCCTGGGCTTGGAATTCCTCCTCAATTCCTCCTTGGGAGTTCACAGGGTTATTCTTACTAAAAATAAAATAAAATATTCCTACTGAAAATAAAATATTTCAGGGCTGGTGATTCTCATGACAAGGACAAACGAGTCTCAAAAACCAAACTCAGGCCTCTTCCATTGAACCGCTCCATATTGGTCTGACACAAAAAAAATGGGAATAAACCCAGGGATTTTATTCCTCCACCAAAATCTGCCAGCCCTGACCAGACTGGTTCTCCATGAGCATGGAACAGCTTGGAAAAGAGGTGTTGGAGCAGCTGGCAGGCACCACTTCCAATGCAAAACTGCTATTGAGACATAATGGCCTTTTCCAACAGGTTCTGGGAGCTTGGAAGGAATCTCTGACCATCTGGATTCTGGCTCCTGGAAGGAAATCAGCCTTCCTGCCTCAGGGAAGCCGTGTGAGCAGGGCAGCTCGGCTATGCTGAGAATTTGAAGCCTCCTCAGGCTCCTGGGTTTGGGTTGAAATGGGGGAAAAAGCAGATTTTCCACCCGGGGCAGTGGCTGTGGGAGGGAGCAGCCAAAATTCGTGTGGGAAATGTGATTCTTGTGTGGTGATTCCTGAACAGAACCATGAACAGCCCCAGAGCTTCTTCCAGGCCACATTTAAGGAGAAGCACATGGAGGAAAAAGGGAAAATCCTGGCAGGAGCAGAAGTGTCACCTCCAAGCCAGCACCGAGCTGTCCCCACACGCTGCAGATGGGACGAATTCCTTCGCAGAATATTTCGGGACCCTCTGTGTGTGTCTCTGCTTCCCTCCTGCTCCACCCCCTTCAGCCACAGGCCGCCTGCTCCTCCTGGTGGCTTGGCCACCCCCGGGGTGGTGACAGAGGTGTCCCCACACTGCTCACTGCAGGGAGGGGAAGGAGACAAGCCCAGAGCACAGGGGTGGCGCTGGGGACAGGCTGGATTTGGGGTGACAACAGGGACGGGCTGGTTTGGCTCTTGTCAGGAGCTCACAGGAAAGCTCCGAGGGAGATTCTGGATCCCACTGGGAGTCCCTGCAGGGCCGTGCTGAGCCTTTGTCCTCCTCATCCTCCTCAGATCACGGCTGGATTGGGATTTATTCCCTTTTTTCCATGGCTCTGGCCGTGGATGCAGGGGCCAAATCCCCTTTCCCAGGGATCCAGCTGGGATCCAGCCAGGAGCTTTGTCCTGGGTGCAGGAGGGATTCTTGGGTGGATTCCTGAAGAGATTCCTGGATGGATTCCTGAGTGGATTCCCAGATTGATTCCTGGATGGATTCCCAGATGGATTCAGAGATGGATTCCTGGGTGAATTCCTCTCATTCCTTGCACCCAGCACCTGTTGCAGGCTCCTCTGGATCCCCACCACATCCCAAAGGCCTCTCCCTTCCCATTTTGTGGAAAAACCACCCAAACCCCCCCAGTGACCAGCAGCACCCAAATTCTCCATCAAGGCCCTAAATCCCCATGGGAATCTCGGCTACCATCCTAATTTTTGCCACCTCTTTCCTTCTCCCAGCACTTTTCTGGCTGCTCTGGATGTGAAGCAGAGCAGTGGGCAGTGCCAGGCCTCGAGGAGACCCAGCAGCACCACGGTTTAAATAAAATAAACAAATAACCCCAAAACAGAAAATTTCTCCCCCAGGCTCTTCCCTAAAAATAAAAGAAAGAAAAAAGAAAAAAAAAATCTGTCTTCCCTGATGATTTCCCTTTAAACCCAGCCTCTAATATTTGGATTAATTTGCTTTTAATGCCTCCCAGGCTGGGAACTTGTAGGTGGAGTTTTTTAGCCCGAAAAATGAATTAAATCAGCCGAGTTGTATCAGCCAAGTTACAAACCCATCAAAACCCGGGGCCAGATCCTGATCTCATCCCCGGAGGGGGCGGATGGGGTAAATCCTGCACTGCTGCAATACACGGCGAAGGATTTTGGGGCAAGATTTTGGGAAGGATTTTGAGGAAGGATTTTTGGGGAAGGATTTTTGGGAAGGATTTTGGGGAAAGATTTTGGGAAGGATTTTTGGGAAGGATTTTGGGGAAAGATTTTGGGAAGGATTTTGAGGAAGGAATTTGGGGAAGGATTTTTGGGGAGGATTTTTGGGAAAGATTTTGGGAAGGATTTTTGGGAAGGATTTTGGGGAAAGATTTTGGGAAGGATTTTGGGAAAGATTTTGGGAAGGATTTTGGGGAAGGATTTTGGGGAAGGATTTTGGGGAAAGATTTTGGGAAGGATTTTTGGGAAAGATTTTGGGAAGGATTTTGTCACCGAGCTCCGGATTGGACCCCCCCGGGTTTCTCATGGAAACACTGAGTGACTTTGGAGCACAAGGCAGAGTCAGGCGTCTGTGAAATCTCTCTCCATTCAAGGGCTAAATATAGGGAGAGGAGCGGCAGCGCTGTCACTGCTCGGGGATAAATAAACCCTGGAGAGGCTCTGCCGGGAATGCCGCGGGGTCCCGGGGGCACTGCAGGGACCACGGAGCTGGAGATGCTCCCACAGCTGCTGCAAAGGGGGTTTAAATGATTTTCCCTGCTTTTTCTCCCTCTTTTCCCTCTCCCTGCTGATCCCTGAGCTGCAGCACCCAGAGGTGCCTGTTCAAGGCTTGGATTCTTGCCTGGAGTTTGGGATGCCAATGGAAAAGGTCCCATCCCCATCCCTGCTGCAAAGGGGATTGAAGGGATTTTTCCTGCTTTTTCTCCCTCTTTTCCTGCTTTTTCTCCCTCTTTTCCCTCTCCCTGCTGATCCCTGAGCTGCAGCACCCAGAGGTGCCTGTTCAAGGCTTGGATTCTTGCCTGGAGTTTGGGATGCCAATGGAAAAGGTCCCATCCCCATCCCTGCTGCAAAGGGGATTGAAGGGATTTTTCCTGCTTTTTCTCCCTCTTTTCCTGCTTTTTCTCCCTCTTTTCCCTCTCCCTGCTGATCCCTGAGCTGCAGCACCCAGAGGTGCCTGTTCAAGGCTTGGATTCTTGCCTGGAGTTTGGGATGCCAATGGAAAATGTCCCATCCCGGTCCCATGGCATCCACAGCAATTCCCTGCTCTGCTCCCGGCTTTTTCCTCACCCCAAGGCCTTTGGAGAACCCCCCCAAAACAAAAATTCCCGCAGCCACGGAACTGCTAATTACCCATCACCGCACTAATGAACCTCTCCTAGCCCATTCCAGCTCCCAATTACTCCAACAGCCCCGTTAATTCCTAATTAAGCAGCTCCTTCATCAGGGAAAAGGGCCTTGAAAGGAGAAGGGAAAACGCCAGAGGAGGAATTTGGGATTCGGGAGGGATTTTTGCTTTATGGCTGTAATTAGGAGATGAAATTGTTTGCTCACCTACAGAATTCATCACCAGGGTGCCTCGGAGCTTTGCCCTTCCCCATCCCTGCACATTTCTAGTTGGAATCACGGCAGGATTTAAATTTTTATTAAACCCCCAAAATTTGTGACAGCTCGGGAGGAACCTCTGGATGGGATGAGGGGAATTCCGGGATGCTGGATCGGTGCTTTTCCATGGATTTCCCCAGGGAAACAACTCCAGGGAAAACCCCCGAGATCCCCAAATGAACATTTTACCCCTCCGGTCCCGACCTCGTTTCATTCCTCACATCAAGGAGGAACCTCGTGCTCGGTGTTCGCGGCGCGGTAACAGCTCGGGGACCTCGGTGGGCCCGAGGAAAGTCCCCGCAGCCGGCGGTGACAGCGCGGTGGGCGGTGCGGAAAGGGAGCGGGGAGCCAAGTGACAGCGAGGGAGAGGCACAAAAACGCTCTGCCCGTCACTGCCGAGCTGTCAGCCCCGAGCCGGGGAGGCGGGGGAGCTCCCCAGCCCCGCTTCGGGACCGCTCTTCCCTCCGGGGATGCGCGGAGAAGGTGCTGGAAGAGCTGGAGATGCTCTTGGTCCCACCTGGATGCCGCAGAGCGTGGAGGTGAAATCCTGGCATGCCCCAGGGTGATCCCCATTTTGTCACCTTCACAAAGTTTTGGGGTTGGGAGCAGCTTTTTCAAAACCCCAAGAGCCGGGGAGGCGGGGGAGCTCCCCAGCCCCGCTTCGGGACCGCTCTTCCCTCCGGGGATGCGGGGAGAAGGTGCTGGAAGAGCTGGAGATGCTCTTGGTGCCACCTGAATGCCGCAGAGCGTGGAGGTGAAACCCTGGCATGCCACAGGGTGATCCCCATTTTGTCACCTTCACAAAGTTTTGGGGTTGGGAGCAGCTTTTTCAAAACCCCAAGAGATTCCCAAAATCCAAAATCTGGAGGCCGAAGCAGCGGGGCAGCCCCAGTGCAACACGCGGAGCTCCAGCAAAGCCACCGGGAGCTTCCAGATATTCCAATCCTTCAGGGCCCTCTGGATTCCTGCTTCCAGAAAGGTCGATTTGCCTCCTAACCCCACCTTCAGGTGCTTGGGGACACTGGGTGACAATGAGGGGACATCGCTGGGGTTGATGCCACAGGGCAAAGCTGTGGTGACATCCAAGAGATAGGGGAAATACCCCAAAAAAGGGGGGGGAAATACCCAAAAAGAGGGTGAAATACCAAAAAAAAAAAACAAACCAAAACAAAACAAACAAAAAAAAAGGATGAAATAGCCCAAAGAGGGGTGAAATAACAAAAAAGGGGTGAAATATGCAAAAAAGGGGTGAAATACCAAAAACCAAGGGGTGAAATATCCAAAAGAGAGGTGAAATACACAAAAAGGGATGAGATACCCAAAAGAGGGATGAAATACCCAAATGAGAGGTGAAATACCCAAAAAAGGGATGAAATACCCAAAAGAGAGGTGAAATATCCAAAAAAAAGGGTGAAATGTAAAAAAAAAAAAAAAAAAGTGGTGAAATACCAAAAAAGGGGTGAAATATCCACAAAAGGCATGAAATACTCAAAAAGGGGGTGAAAATTGGTGGAAAAATCTTGGATGCAAAGGTGAGCTCTTCCCAAAAGAGGAAGAAAGAAGGAATAAGGAAAACCAGACACATTTCCAAGTGCAACAAACCAGGAACGGCTCCTTTATTGGAATAATAACCATCAATAATGCATTGCTAAGGAGCTGCAGATGAGTGCAATTAAAAAAAGCAGCGCATTCCCCGAGCAAAAAACCGAAATTATTCCTCACAGCTTCCCCGAGATTTATGGAAATGAAGCAATTCCTGAAGCTCGGCAGAGCCGGGGAGCCCGGCAGGGAAGAAAAGGGGGGGGGGGGGGGAAAAAGCAGAAAAAAAAAATAAAAAGAGCCTTAATGTAGGGATTTATAAATATTTTACAGCTGAGGAGGAGTGGGGAGCCATGGATATAGATGGGATTGCGGGTGGCTGTGGTGGGAGGAAGGAATTAATCACAAAAACGGAGGAGAAACTTCGCTCCGGGAGCGCGTGGCCGCACCCACGGCTGCCGAGGGGCCCCGGGTGCCAGGGAAAGTTTGGAGTTTGCTCTGGGAGGTGCAGGTGTGACCCCGCTGGTGATGCCATCCCTGCCCTTGGCAGCGTGCCGGGCACGGAGGAGGCACCGGGAATTCCTGGGGAAAGGCGGAGTGTAAATATTGACCAGGAAAAGCTGGTGGATAAGGGCTGGGAAAGCCACGCTGGGGTGAGCTGGGATTTGGGGCCACTCAGGCACCCCAGAATTCCCATCTCGGAGTTATGGGATCCCAGGGAGTGGGATTTTTCCCTGCAGGATTTTTACCTGCAAGATTTTCCCTGAGAGATTTTTCCCTGCAGGGTTTTCCCTGAGGGATTTTTACCTGCGGGATTTTCCCTGCAGGATTTCCCCTGTGGGATTTTTCCCTGCAGGATTTTCCTTGCAGGATCTTTCCCTGCAGGATTTTACCTGCAGAATTTTTCCCTGCAGGATTTTTCCCTGCAGGATTTTTCCCTGCAGGATTTTCCTTGCAGGATTTTTCCCTGCAAGATTTTCCCTGCAGGATTTTCCCTGCAGGATTTTTCCCTCTGGACACGGAGTTTTTGGCACCCAGGAAATCCAGGCTTGGAAAAACAGATCCCTGCCTTGCTTGGGAAGGTGACAAGGACATTCCAGCCACCTGTGGGTGGGACACTGCCCCCACTCAGGGGAGGCTCAGCTTGGTCTCCAGCAGGAATTTTCCCTGGAAAAGGCCGGACTGGAACTGCCCGGGGATCTTTGGAGTCCCCATCCCTGGAGGTGCCCAAGGAAGGCGCGGATGTGACACTCCGGGTGACAACGCGGGGACCGGCCACAGCTCGGACTCCACCATCCCGGAGGGACTCTCCAGCCTCTCTGGGACTCCTGGAACACGTCGGGGCTGCAGGAATCACCGGCGGGAGGGTCCGCGCTGCGGCTCTGGCACAGATGTCCCTCCCTCCCTCCCTCCCTCCCTGTGTCGCACATCAGCCGTGACGCCAGCAGCTCCTGTCCCCGCTGACTGCCGCGACAGCCGATGCCAGCTCCCGGCTCTGACGTGCGAACCTGCCCTTCATTTGAGCTGTTTTCTCCCTTTTTTTTTTTGTTTTCCCCCTCCAAGCCCCGCTCCGCTCCGCACGGGATGTGACAGGAGGTGATGGAGCACCGGGAGCCCCCGGGCTTGGCTCGTCCCGGTTCCCGAGGAGCAATTAAACTAACGAGGGCCACGGGCTGGGCTGGCAGCGTCCCTGGCAGCTCGCGGTGAACCCGGGTCAGGAATGACACATCTCATCCATAAAGGATGGCGATGGATGAGGCTGAGCTCCGGGAAAAATAATAAAACAACCAAGGAAGGGCAGGAGGGGAGGGCGAATCTGTCCCCAAAGCTCGGGAAGGGGATGGTGCAGCCCAGGGGATGAGGGATGGAGGATCTCTGCAAGACTGGGGGGCTGCGGGTTAGGGGTGGGTGGGGCAAAGATCGGGGGTAGGTGTTGGTAGGGATGCAAACTTGAGTCCAGGTGTGCTCCCAAAGACAAACCTGAGTCCACATCTGCTCCGGAGCCAAACCTGAGTCCAGGTGTGCTCCCTGAGCCAAATCTGAGTCCAGGTGTGCTCCAGATCTAAACCTGAGTCCAGGTGTGCTCCAGAGCCAAATCTGAGTCCAGGTGTGCTCCCTGAGCCAAACCTGAGTCCAGGTGTGCTCTAGAGCCAAACCTGAGCCATCCAGGAGGGATTGAACCCTCCAGTCCTGCCACACACCCCCTCCAGCCGTCCTTTGTCCCCGTCCCCTTGTGACAAATATCCTTCCTCCCATTCTCCCTGAAATCCCAGCCTGTGCTGAGCTGGGATTGGGATCGAGGCTTTCCAACCCAGATCCTGGAGGGGACCGAGCAGCTGCAGCCTGGCAGAGCAGTGTCCAGCCTGGGGACAGAGCAGTGTCCAGCTTGTGGGGACATCAGTGTCATCAATGTCCACTTTGTGGGCACATCAGCATCCAGTTTGTGGGCACATCAGCGTCATTAGTGCCCAGTTTGTGGGCACATTAGTGTCCAGCTTGCAGACAGATTAGTGTCTGGCCTCTGGGCACATCAGTGTCCAGCCTGCGGACAGAGCAGTGCCCAGTTTGTGGGCACATCAATGTCATCACTGTCCATCCTGTGAGCACATCAATGTCCATCCTGTGGACAGATCTGTGTCCAGTTTGTGGGCACATCATTGTCCAGCCTGAGGACACTTCTCCAGCCTGCGGGCACATCATTATCCATCCTATGGACAGATCAGTGTCCATCCTGTGGACACACCAGTGTCCATCCTGTGGACACACCCCTGTCCATCCTGGGGGCAGATCAGTGTCCATCCTTCAGATACACCACTGTCCATCCTGCAGACACACCCCTGTCCATCCTGGGGGCAGATCATTGTCCATCCTGCAGACACACCACTGTCCATCCTGAGGACACACCACTGTCCATCCTGAGGACAGATCATTGTCCATCCTGCAGACACACCAGTGTCCATCCTGAGGACACACCCCTGTCCATCCTGTGGACACACCACTGTCCATCCTTCAGACACACCACTGTCCATCCTGAGGACAGATCAGTGTCCATCCTATGGACACACCAGTGTCCATCCTGAGGACAGATCAGTGTCCATCCTGCAGACACACCCCTGTCCATCCTGCAGACACACCAGTGTCCATCCTGAGGCCACACCCCTGTCCATCCTGAGGACGCCCCAGCTGTTTTTTGTGCCCCGTTCCCAGCGGAGCAGCAGCAGCCCCGCGGGCCAGGCCCGGAGCACTCCGGGCTCCCCATTCCGGCGGGTGTTCCAGGGATGGGAGCCCGGGGAAGGGCCCGAGCTGCAGCAGCGCTCCCAGCCCGCCATGGCGCCTCCCTGCCTCCCTCCCTCAGGAAGCAGAAGTTCGCTCCTTCCCTCTCGCTCCCCACTCAGATTTTCCAGTGACCCAGCGCTGATGGAAACTCAGCTTCTCTCTGGCCTTTTCTTCTCCAGTCTGTATGGATTTTTTATTTTAGTTTTTTTTTAATTTCCAGCTGCCCCCCCCCCAACCCTGACTGAGCCTTGGAGGACACAGCATCACCTCTGGCGCTGGCACAGCACGGGGCTCACCCAGGCCTGCTCCGAGCAGGGGAGATCCACAGGGAAAAGGGGAAAATTCCCATTCCCAGCTCCACTGAGAATCCCCACAAAGGGGGAGCAGCCCTAAATGGAACCGACCGTGACTGGGGACTGGGCCCAGCCTGGCCAGGGACAGGGAGGGACATGGATCCAGCATCCCCTTTTCTTTGGGATTGCTTTGGGAAAGCTGGAACAGCATCCCCTTTTCTTTGGGATTTCTCAGGGACAGCCAGGAGCAGAATCCCCTTTTCTTTGGGATTTCTCAGGGACAGCCAGGAGCAGAATCCCCTTTTCTTTGGGATTTCTCAGGGACAGCCAGGAGCAGAATCCCCTTTTCTTTGGGATTTCTCAGGGACAGCCAGGAGCAGCATTCTCTTTTCTTTGGGATTGCTTAGGGAAAGCTGGAACAGCATCCCATTTCCTGTGGGATGTCTCAGGAGCAGCAGAGGCAAATCTGCTGCCCAAGGGGACACGCAGAGCCCAGCCTGGGGCACCCAAACGTCCCAAAGGAACAGCCCTGTCCCCCCTCCAGGTGACACTCCGATAACGCACTGGAAAATTCCAGTATTTGAGCATATTCTGGGGACCTGGAAGCAGCTGTAAAAAGCCTCCCAGCCATGGAGAGCCTCGCAGAGCTGGACACCCGGCCACATTCCCACCTCCTTTCCTGGCAGCAAAACCGCTCCCAGCAGGGTTGGATCCCGGCTGGATCAGGGCTGGATCCAGCCCGATTCCCCGAGCTCGGCCTTAATCAACTCCTCAATTACTCATTGAAAGCCCCAGGTTGGAATCCTCATCCCGCGCTCCAGCGGAGGCACAACCAGAGCCCTCGCAGCGCTCATCCCTAAATCTGCTCCTAATTAGGAGTGGACTCACCCCTGCAATTAATTGCTGGAGTCGTTCGTTAGCGCCTGGATACCCAGATGTGTTTGGGACACGAGGCAGCAGGGTAATTAATCAGGCGGTAACTAACGAGGGCAGAGTCGCTGTACCTGGCCGGGGGACAGCTGGTGGCTTCCAGCGGAAACTTGGCTTTGGGACAAACGGGATTTGGGCATTATTTTATTTTTTTTCCCCCGGTTCTGGCGGTGCTGCGGAGCCGCTGCTCGTGGGCGCTGGCAGCCCCAGGGGCTGTCGCTTGGCGTGCCACAGCTCCGGTGTCCCCGCTCGCCCCGGCCCCGTGTCCCCGCCTGCCCGCTCGTTGTCACCGAGCCCCGAGGGAACCGGAGCTGGAACCAGCGGCTCTGATTCCTTTGCAAGCACCAGAATCCCATTTCCCCCATGATTTTTCCCTCTGCAAACCTGGGCAAGAACAGGGAAATTCCCCATCCGGTGTCACCGCCCTCACAGCAAATTCAGGAGGAGCTCAACCCTTTCCCCAAACCTCCTTAAATCCATCTCAGCACTCCCGTGCCTCAGTTTCCCACCCCCGCAGGCTGCACGAGGCTCGGGGCACCCGCTGAGCCCGAAAGCTCTGGGTGCTATAATTAGGATTTAGGGAAGTGAGAGTCTTTCTGTGCCTCAGCATTCTCATTTTCCCTCAGCGTGGAAAAAAAAAAAATAAAAATAACACCCCATACACACTGCCAGACCCCCCAGGAAATCACGGCTGAAATCATCTGGGTGAAGCTCGGGGTCATTCCCGGGGGTTCGGAGCAGCTTCCAGAAGGTCAAGGAGGCTCTCGGGGCTGTTTTTGCAGCATTTTGACCATAATTGGGCTGGTTTGGGGAGGCACAAACCCTGGGCTCCCGCCGCTTTTGCCGGGTCGTGGAGGGTCCCAAAACCCCCTGAGGATTTTGCTACCAAGGCGATCTCAAATCGAGATATTTAGGGGAGAAAAAGAGAAAAAAAAAAAATAGGGAAAAGTTAGGCAAAACCAGCGCTGTGAAGTGAGGGAGGGAGCAGAGCTGCGTTCTGGGCTAATGGCTGGTGAAATTACATTAAAAACTGGAGCAAAGCAGAGCCCTGGAAGGCAGATCAATGCAAACAGCGCTGAGAAACTGGGACGCGGCTCCTAAGCCGGGATGTTTATGGCTGGGTGGCGGCGAGGCCGCCGTGACTCACGCTGGGCTCGGCCAGGCTGGTCCCGGCTCTCTCGGGGACTGGTCCCGCTCCAGGCTGAGTGCTGGTGTTGGAAAAGAAATGAAATTTAGCAAAATATTTAATTATAGTGAGTTGTGTGTGAACTGGTTTGTTAAAAAGCAGTTTTGTAGCCGTTGAAAAGTGTGTTGAGTTTTGTGTGTAACCTAGCAGGTAGTCTTAGGGATTTAATAAATAATTAAACTAGTGCAGGAAAGTAAGAATGCTAACCTGTCTGGAGGCAGCATACAATGCTCTTAGAATAAGATAAGCAGAGGATTAATGATCTTGGTTGTGAACCAAGGAATGTATCACAAGGGGTCTGTGACCAGGCAAGGGGAACGGGGAACTTTTTCTTGGAGACTTTGTTGTGAATCGCATGTATAAGAGGGAAGCACCCGTACGTGAATTTGGGGGCTCGGACTTTGGGACTTGAGTCCCCCAGTTCCCCGGGCCCTTAATAAAGCACCCACAAAACTTATCCGAGTTTTGTGTCATCTATCAATCGGGCAACACTGGGAGCCCAGCGTGGGCTCGGTGACAGCGCCCCGCTCCTCGAGGGGATGGAATTCTGTGTGAGGCAGCGCCATCCTCATAAAAATGCGTTTTCCCTGTAATATCCTGGTTTTTCAGCCGGGTTGGGGGGGTCAGAAAATACCCTCAGGGCGCTGCAGGCCATGGCGGAATCCTCCCAAGGCTCCCAATTTTCACAGTTCCTGCCCTCCTGAGGAGGATGAGGATAACCCTGGAGACACAGAAATCCCCTAAAGATCCCCTCGAGCCCTGAGGCAACACCTGGGCAGGTGGGTGAGGGATAAATGCGAAGGAATCCACGGATAACGGGCACAGCTGGAGAGGGCGGTGATGGATGTGGAGGTGCCAGGGCAGCAGCACGGGCAGAAGGTGCCAACGCCCGCGAGGAGCCGATGATAATGATAATTGTCACCTATTCCCGATGATAACTGTGGCTATGATAATTGTCATCGTATTGGTGATGGATGATAATCACGAATTGGGGTAATTAACAAGCTCAGCCAGCGAGCTCGGTGCCACCGCCAGCCCCGGGGCCACGGCGACATTAACGGGCTCTGTCACCAGCGCCTCGGGGTGACACGGAGCAGCTCCCGGGGCAGGGTTCCAGGGTGTCACCAGAGTGTCCCTGCAGGAGATCCCGCTAGGAATGCGGCTTTAAGGACATCCTCTCCCAGTCCCTGCCTCCCTGGAGCTGCGGGTCTCGCCCAGCCCTGAGCGAGGAGCAGCAAAGCTGGGACAGAATCTGTCCCAAAACTCCGCCGATTTCTCTCCCCTTTCCTCCACTTCCATTTCCCCCTTTGGCCGCTCCTCCTGGGATCGCTGAGAGAAAGGGGAGCACCCACCCATCGCCCCCTTGCTCCAACGGGACCCCCCCATTTCTCCCCCCAATCCCAGCCCCTTGTGCCTCTCGGGGGAACTTGGCAGCTCCTCCCGGATTAATCCCGCTCCCCGCCACGGGCCAAGGGCTCCGACAGGAATAAACACATCCCAAATGCCTTTCCATAAGGGGAGCGGACCTGCTGGCCGAGGTGCCGCTCTCCCGGCTCCTTTCCAGCCCCGCGGCCAGCCGGGAAAGGCTCCCGGATTTTGGGGATGTCCCCAAAGCCACCCCACGGCAGCGGGAGGATTTGGGGATGGCTCCAGTCCCCACCCCAAACGCGGGAAGGGCGCGCTGGGGACAGGATGCGAGAGGCCGTGAATTAACGAATGAGTGTTAATTAGCGATAAGGGAGGTGGGAGCTGGGACAAAGCAGGGGGTGGCTGCGCCCCTCGCGGGTGACACCGCGGGTGTCGCCTCACCCTCCAGCAGGGATTCCCCTGCTCGCAGCAGCTTTTCCCGTTCCCGTCTGTTTCCCCATCCTGCTCGGAGATGGCTCCTTATATAAACCCTGCTAAGTAGGGCGGCCTTTTCTGTCCCCCGGTGCCACCGCTGCTGTCTCTGCTGGTGGCCCCGGGTCACCGCGCTGTCCCCTCTGCCCGCCTGGAGCCGAGGGTGAGGCTGGGCTGCCCTGGTGCCCGGGCCCGTGCCGTGGTTTTGGGGTGGCAGCGGGGACAGGGTGGATTTAGGGGGGCAGTAAGGATAGACTGGTTTTGGGGTCTCAGTGGGTACAGGCTGGTTTTTGGGGTGAGAGCGGGGATAGGCTGAATTTAGGGTGGCAATGGGGACAGGATGGATTTAGGGGTGGCAGCAGGGACAGGCTGGATTTAGGGTGGCAGCAGGGACAAACTGGATTTAGGGTGGCAGCAGGGACAGGCTGGATTTAGGGTGGCAGTAAGGATAGGCTGGATTTTAGGGTGGCAGTGGGGACAAGTTGGATTTTGGGGTGACAGTGGGACAGGCTGGTTTGGGGGTGATGCAGGGACAGGTTGGATTTTGGGGTGGCAGTGGGATCAGGCTGGATTTAGGGGTGGCAGTAAGGATAGGCTGAGTTTTGGGGTGACAATGGGGACAGGCTGGATTTAAGGTGGCAGTGGAGACAGGCTGGATTTTGGGGTGGCAGCAGGGACAGGCTGGTTTGGGGTGGCAGTGGGACAGGCTGGATTTAGAGTGGCAGCGGGGACAGGCTGGATTTTGGGGTGACAGTGGGACAGGCTGGATTTTGGGGTGAGAGCAAGGACAGGCTGGATTTAGCGTGACTGTGGGGACAAGCTGGATTTAGGGGTGGCAGCAGGGACAGACTGGATTTAGAGTGGCAGCAGGGACAGGCTGGTTTTGGGGTCTCAGTGGGGACAGACTGGTTTTAGGGTCACCCCCAGCCTGGCCACCAGCTCATCCAGCAGGGTCCCAGAGGGTCCTGGGATGGTTTTGGGGCAGGAATCTGGGATTGGGAATTGGGTGGAGTGGCTGAGCCCGTGCTGTGCCCTCCCTGGGGCAGAGTTCAGAGCAGGTGGGGACACTGAGCAGGACTTGGTGGCTCTGTTTGCTCCCAGTTGGAACCAAACCCTGAGCACAAAATCCCATTTGCCAGCCCCAGTCTGGCTGTGGGAGCAGGGGCTCTGTTGGGATCCTGATCCATCGGGATCCTGATCCCAAACTGCCCCTCCTGGTCCAGCCTACTCCATCCTGGGAGGAACCAAACAATCAAACCCTGGCTGAGTTGGAGCAGCAGCAATTAAACCCAAATGATTAATCACAAACAGAGAGCAGCCATAAAACTCCCCAGCAAAATCAGGGAGAGCTGGAGAGGCTCTGGAGCAGGGCCGGGCTCCCAGCAGGATTTGGGATTTCCCCTGGCTGCTGGGCTCCCTTTAGGGTTGGGACAAGGATGAGCTTTGGCTGGAGGTGTGTCCTTGGGTGGATTTTCCTCCAGGACAGCCAGAGCTCCTCTCCTTGGGCTGGGAACGGGGCAAAACCAGGGCCAGGATTTGCCCAGGGCCTGGAATCCCCCTTGGATCATCCCTTGGAATGTGTTTGGGATCCTCCTCCACCCCAAAGCTGCACCTCAGGGGAGCACCCGGGGCTTCATCCTGGTGCTGTGCTGGGATTGTCCCCAGAAAGGGACAGGGGACACAGGTGGGGGTGGCAGAGGAACAACCAGAGACCCTGAGTGGGAGCACAGCCTTGGAATTCCACCCTGGATTGCTACATGGGAATGTGGAGCAGAGTGCAGGGCTCTCCCACTCCTCGCGTTTGGGTTGGAATTTTCCCGATGTGTTTGGGTGGTTTTGTGTCCCTGAACGTGTGTGGGAGCGGCGGCAGCAGAGCCTGAGCCTCCCACGGGGCTGTTCCTGCATTCCCGGTGCATCCGTGGGGCTGTTCCTGCATTCCCAGTGCATCCCACGGCTCTGATCCCACTGCATCCCACGGCTCTGATCCCACCACATCCCACAGCTCTGATCCCACTGCATTCCCAGTGCATCCGTGGGGCTGTTCCTGCATTCCCAGTGCATCCCACGCCTCTGATCCCACTGCATTCCCACCACATCCCACGGCTCTGATCCCGCTCCATCCCACGGCTCTGATCCCACTGCATTCCCAGTGCATCCCACTGGGCTGTACCTGCATTCCCACCGCATCCCAGAGCTCTGATCCCACTCCATCCCACGGCTCTGATCCCACCACATCCCACAGCTCTGATCCCATCCCATTCCCACCACATCCCATGTCTCTGATCCAGCATTCCCAGTGCATCCGTGGGGCTGTTCCTCCATTCCCACTGCATCCCACAGCTCTGATCCCACTGCATCCCACAGCTCTGATCCCACCACATCCCACAGCTCTGATCCCACTCCATCCCACGGCTCTGATCCCACTGCATCCCACGGCTCTGATCCCACCACATCCCACAGCTCTGATCCCATCCTATTCCCACCACATCCCATATCTCTCATCCAGCATTCCCAGTGCATCCCACTGGGCTGTACCTGCATTCCCACCACATCCCAGAGCTCTGATCCCAGTACATCCCACAGCTCTGATCTCACCACATCCCACAGCTCCGATCCCACCCCATTCCCCCCGCGCCGCTCCCGCTCTCATCCAGGACCCCAAAACTTTCTCCCCTCCGAGGAAAGCAAAGCCGAGGACCAGCGCGGCTCTCCCGTTGCCGCGGCAACCCGCAAACATCCCTCGGGAAATCGCCCAGGGCCGCATCCTGCTCGTTTTCCCTTCCCGGCCACCCCGGGGTGTCAAATCCCGGTGGGGATTCCAGGAGAGCCCCAGGAATGTCCCCAACGCCCTCCTGTCCCCCTGGGAGCCGGGAAAAGGCTCCTGGGGAACAGGGATGCTGTTTCCATTTCCAGTTTTAATCTGAGGGGTGTCCATCCCCCCCTCTCTCTGCAGGAACCTGGAGGCTTCGCCGTGCTGGGAATGAAAATCCATTTCCAACACTTGATTATTCTTGTTAATAATAATTTTGAAAATTGGCTGGAAAAGGCGTTGCTGACCTTGGCACAAAGGGACTCGGCTCCGGGTGGGGTAAATGGGATTTTTGGCCTCATCCCAAATCATTAATCCCAGGAAATGCCCTGTGACTCGGGGCAGGGCTGATTTATTAATGCAGGCTCCCATCCCTGCCAGCCTGGGGCCAAACCCTGAAATCATCCCGTGCACGGCTGCCCCTGGCTGGGGGAGCTGCTGTGGGGCCAGGCTGGGGCTGAGGGGCGAGGCGGGTACGGGATGTGGGTGCTGGGGGATGTGGCTGCTGTGGGGTGCCAGTTCTGGCGGATTTGGGTGCTGAGAGATGCAGGAATTGTTGGGAGGTGGGTGCTACAGGACTTGGGTTCTGCAGGGTTTCAGTTCTATAGGATTTGAGTGCTGCACGATGTGGGTTCTGTGGGATTTGGGTTCTGCTAGACTTGGATCCTGCGGGATTTGGTTCTGCAGGATTTGGGCTCTGCAGGATTGAGGTTCTGTAGGATTTGGATCCTGCAGCATTTGGGTTCTGCAGGATTTGGGTTCTGGAGAATGTTGATCTTGTAGGACTTGGGTGCTGAGGATGTGGATCCTGTGGGATTTGAGTTCTGCAGGATATGGGCTCTGCAGGATTTGGGTTCTGCAGGATTTGGATCCTGCAGCATTTGGGTTCTGCAGGATTTGGATCCTGCAGCATTTGGGTTCTGCAGGATATGGGCTCTGCAGGATTTGGGTTCTGCAGGATTTGGATCCTGTAGGATTTGGATCCTGTAGGATTTGGGCTCTGCAGGATTTGGGTTCTGCAGGATGTGGATCCTGTAGGATTTGAGTTCTGCAGAATTTGGGCTCTGCAGGATTTGGGTTCTGTAGGATGTGGATCCTGTGGGATTTGGGCCCTGCAGGATTTGGGCCCTGCAGGATTTGGGCTCTGCAGGATTTGGGCTCTGCAGGATTTGTGTTCTGCATGATGTGGATCCTCTGGGATTTGGGTGCTGAGGATGTGCATCCTGTGGGATTTGAGTTCTGCAGGATGTGCGTTCTACAGGATTTGGTTCTGCAGGATTTGGGCTCTGCAGGGTTTGTGTTCTGCAGGATTTGGGTTCTGTAGTATTTGGGTTCTGCAAAACTTGGATCCTGCAGGATTTGGGTGCTGCAGGATTCAGGCCCTACAGGACTTGGATCTTGCAGGATTTGGTTCTGCAGGGTTTGGGTGCCACAGGGCATGCCTGCTGCAGGCACTGTTAAGTCCAGTGGACAATCACCCCACCTGGATCCAAGGATAACATTTCCTTGTGGATTTGGACCATTCCACAGCCAGGAAACCCCTGTGGGGTGAGCACACCCTGAGCAGTGCAGCACAGCACCCCAAAAACATAAAGCCACCTGAAAAACTGTTCCCATATTCCCTCCATCCCTGCAAGGAATCCTCAGCATTCCCTTGGTTCTCCTCCTCCCTCTCTCATCCCACCACCTTTATCCCACAATTTTTCCCAAATGGGAAACTCAGCACCTCCTTTCCCTGCCTCTTTTCCACGATCCTGCTCCTTAAAAGCGAAATCAGCCCCATTTATCACCCAAACGATTTTCATTTCCCGACTCTCCGCTGATTTATGGAGCCACTTCCCGGAGCTGCCGAGAGTTCAGGGATGGGCTGGGGGTGGCCAGGGACACACGGGGACGCCGTGGGCTCCCTCAGAGTCCCGTGGCAGCACGAGCTGGGAGAATCATCCCAAAATAACCCGGGCTGGGGGTGACAGGGAAGGGACATTTGGCCATCCCACAGCAGGGAACCAACCCTGGAGCTGCGTGGAAGTGGGAAAATCACGGGGTGTGGGGGCAGCTGGTGGCACCTGGATTGTCCCCTGCTGCTGGCAGTGTCACCTGGCCCTTCTGGCGCTCAGGGTGGTGGTGACAAAGCGACCTCAACAATCAGAGGGGTTTGAGGCCATCGATCCAAGGGATGTCACCCTGCCCTGGGCGTCCCCAGCACGGCCAGAGGGGATGTGGGGCTTAAAAAGCAGCAGGACTTGGGTCTGGGGGTGTCACCGGCCCCATGCCACAGCCCTGGGGCACTGGGAACCTTTGGCAAAGCCCCTTTGGAGACATTTCCTGATCCAGACCCATCAGCCCCATCCCTCAGCCAATCCAGGCTGCCTGGATGTTTATTTTCGGCAGCATTCTTTGCCCACATCTCTCTCTTTCTCCTTATTTTATTCTTCTTATTTTCCTTATTTTATTTCCCCTTTTTCCTTATTTTATTATTCTTTTTTTTCCTTCTTTTATTCTTCCTTTTTTCCTAATTTCCCCCTCTTTTTCCCTTATATTATTCTTCTTTCCCCCCTTATTTTATTCCCCATTTCCCCTTATTTTATTCCTATTTTTTCCTTATTTTCCCCCTTTTTCATTGTTTTTCCCCCTTCTTTTTCTTATTTTATTCTTCTTTTCCCCCTTATTTTATTCCCCCTTTTCCCGTATTTTATTCCTCTTTTTTCCTTATTTTATTCCCTCCTTTTCCCCTATTTTATTCCTTCTTTTCTCTTCTTTTATTTCTCTTTTTTTTTCTTATTTATTTCTCTTTTTTTCCTTATTTTATTCCTCCTTTTTTTCCCCTTATTTTATTCTTCTTTTTTTCCTTATTTTATTCTTCTTTTTTCCTTCTTTTATTCCTCTTTTTTCCCTTAGTTTATTCCCCTTTTTTCCTTATTTTATTATTCTTTTTTTTTTTTTCTTATTTTATTCCCCCTTTTCCCTTATTTTATTCCTCTTTTTCTTCTTGTTGTTGTTGCTGGTTTTTGTTTGTTTGTTTGTTTGTTTTTCTAGGGGACGTTTCTTTGTGCACCCAGAGCAGAGTGGATGAATTTGAATCCCCATATCCCAAAGGAATTTCCTTCGGGCATCGATTTTTCCCCTGGGGTCTGTGACCTATGGGTGGCAGCTCACAGCAAATTTCACCCCAACATGCAGAGCCAGGAAAAAATCAGCTGGAAGCGCCAGGGGAGGGAAATAATTTCAATTCCTCCAGCAGCAATTTGGGCTAAATGTGCTCTGCATTCCCAGTTTTCCCTGTGGGGAAGCTTTTCCCGAGCCCTGGAGATCACCCTGGATTCCTCCTCGGCTCAGCCGGGTCCTTTCCCTGCAATCCTGCAGCTCCAACATTTCTCTGATCATAAATTAGCGGCGCTTGCACGCTCGGAGCTGTTTCTCTCTCTTCCCCCTCTCCAGGTTTTCCACATCCCACAGCCGGGGAAGATCCAGGCTTGGCGTGGTTATTTTAAAAGATGTCGATCAATCAGAGCTCCCCTCCTCCCGTCCTCATCCTCATCCTCATCCTCATCCTCATCAAACAGAGCTCCCTTCCTCCCATCCTCATCCTCATCCTCATCCTCGGCTCCTCCAACCCCTCCTGATCACAGCATCCCCCCCAAACCCACCCAAATCCCACTTGGAAGAGCTCAGATTCAGGTCATAATTTTAAAAAATGACAAACAAAAAATGGGAAACGCTGAATTGCCAGCGGGGAGAGCCTCGCGCCCATCAGGAAATGGGGCACGAGGGAATTTCCCTCGATCCCTTGGAAAATCTGGGATTGAGGCATGGAAGAGCCGATCCTGATGGAGTTTTCCTCCATTCTGTCACTTTTCCATGCCCAGATGGGAGATGATCCCCTGGGAATGGGGCAGGAGGGAATTTTCCCTTCTGGGAGATGATCCCCTGATCACAGCATCCCCCATAAAAAACCCACCCAAATCCTGCTTGGAAGAGCTCAGATTTAGGTCATAATCTTAAAAAAATGACAAACAAATATGGGGGAACATGGAATTGCCAGTGGGGAGAGCCTGGTTCCCGTCAGGATGCTGGATTCTTGGAAAATCTGGGATTGAGGCATGGAAGAGCCAATCCTGATGGAGTTTTCCACCATTCTGTCACTTTTCCATCATCAGATGGGAGATGATCCCTTGGGAATGGGGCAGGAGGGAATTTTCCCTTCTGGGAGATGATCCCCGGGAATGGGGCAGGAGGGAATTTTCCCTTCTGGGAGATGATCCCTTGGGAATGGGGCTGGAGGGAATTTTCCCTTCTGGGAAATGATCCCTTGGGAATGGGGCAGGAGGGAATTTTCCCATCTCCAGGAGGGTGAGATCCAGGAGCCCATTCCCATTTTGGGGAGCCACGCTGCTGCCACCCCCCCCCCAAGGAGGTGACACTGCCACTCGTGGCTGCCACCACCTCCCCATGCTGAGCATCCCCCGTCCCATCCCAGCCCCCCAAACCCCCCTTTGGCCCCTCGGAGCCGTTCCCACATTCCCGGCAATTCGCACTTCCCATCGCGGAGCTGTTCCCAGGCTTTGTCAGGGCTCCTGTTGACAGCACCTAACGCGTGGCTGCCAAAAATAGCGGCGTGGCAAGGGCAGATCGCACCTCGAGGCGCTCGGGGCAGGGATCCCGGTCCCACAGAAAGGCAGGAAAACCCCGGGATGCTGCAGGAACCCCCCAATCCCTCGGGAATGCAGCAGGGAGGGGGCTGAGCCCGAGAAATCTGAATTTTTTACGGATTATTTTTATACAGTTCGAGGGGGAGGGGGATGTGAAAAAAAAAAAAACAACAAGGGATGTGTTTGCTGCGTTTTGCTGCGGTTTTTTCTCCTTTATTTTTGTTTTGTTGGGTTTTTTTGGGTTTTTTTTTTTTTTGCTGTTTTTCCAGTGGTGGAGGGGGAAATGGGGAGAGGAAAAGCTCAGGCTGTTCCCCCCATCCTGTTCTCATTCCCATTGTTGAGTTTCCCTGGAGGGAGCCCAGAGCTGTCCACACCTCAGGGATAATTCATGGGTGTCCCTTTCATCCCCTGCTGCCACCTAATCAATCCCAGCTCTGGGATTTTCTGGGAAAAGAAAAGGGGGAAAAGTCCAGAATTGGAGCAGCACCGTTAATAATCAGAATAATTTGTTAATTCCGAGGGGAATTAATGACTCCAACAATGACCCCATTGGGATTGGGGCAGGAAAATGAGGTTTTGGTCATTCTGAGGGATCTTCCCAGCTTTTCCAGGGCCCAAAAGGCTGAAAAGTCCCATGGTCCTTCCCTGATTGAGGTGTCACATCCCTGAGCTGCAAAGGGACACCAGGGGACGGCTCTGTCCCCATGTGGTGGCCAAAGGACACGGGGCCGCTCCCGGTGGGGGAAAGGAGAGGAAATTTGGGTGAGGGGAAGGGAGAGGGGTTGGGAATGGGGAGCTGGGGGTGGAAAAGGGAACTCCTGGACACAGCCAGGGTCCCCAGAGGTGTCACAGAGTCCCCCAAGGATGCCACACACTGTGCCCCAGGGATGTCACACTGAGCCCCCCAAGGGTGTCACACACTGTGCCCCAGGGGTCTCACACAGAGTCCCCAAGGATGTCACACAGAATCCCCCAGAGGTGTCACACAGAGTCCCCCAAGGATGTCACTCGCAGTCCCCTAGGGACGTCACCCGCTGTCCCCCAGGGATGTCACACTGAGCCCCCCAAGGATGCCACACACTGTCCCCCAGGGATGTCACACTGAGCCCCCCAGGGGTGTCCCACACAGTCCCTCAGGGATGCCACCCACTGTCTCCCAGGGATGTCACACTGAGCCCCCCGGGGGTGTCACACACAGTCCCCGTGTCCCCAGGGATGTCACACATTGTCTCCCAGGGGTGTCACACTCAGTCCTTTGGGGATGCCACACACTGTGCCCCAGGGATGTCACACAGAGCCCCCACAGATGTCACACAGAGTCCCCCGGGGATGTCACGCTGAGTCCCCCAAGGTTGTCACACGCTGTGGCCCAGGGGTGTCACACTCAGTCCCTCGGGGATGTCACACTGAGCCCCCCAGAGATGCCACATGCAGCCCTCAGGGATGTCACACGAAGTCCCCCAAGGATGTCACACACTCCCCCAGGGATGTCACACGCAGTCCCTGTGTCCCCAGGGATGTCATACAGTCCCCCAGAGAAGTCACACACAGTCCCTGTGTCCCCAGGGATGTCACACAGTCCCCCAGGGATGTCACACACAGTCCCTGTGTCCCCAGGGATGTCACACACAGTCCCCCAGGGATGTCACACACAGTCCCTGTGTCCCCAGGGATGTCACACACTCCCCCAGGGATGTCACCCGCTGTCCCATCTCCCCCCACCTCCCTCAGGGGCAGCGAGGAGCGGGTCCCTCTCTGCGGGGACATTTGGAGAATCCCCCAAATTCTGTCTCTGTTTGGGGGCTGGGAGCGGAGCGGGGAGGGCCGCACGGAGGAGGAGGAGGAGGAGGAGGAGGAGGAGGAGGAGGAGGAGGAAGGCAGCAGGGGCGGGGGCCATCTGGAGCAGCCGCAGGATGCTGAGCTGAGCTGGCGGGGGCTCTGCGAGCCGGCGCTGCCAGAGCCGAGCGATCGATGTGTGACAGCGCAGCCCCGCCGAGGGAAGGTGACCTTGAGCGGCACAGCGACAAGGCAGGAGGGAGGCAGAGCCACGAACCCGCTCGGAAACGCTCCCCGGGCGGGGCAGCGGCGGTGGAGGCGAGGACAGGGATGCGGAGCCCCGATGGCAGCGCCGGGAAGGGCTCTGTGCCCTCCCGGATGCTCCAGGACAGCATCCCGGGGCTCCAGGACAGCATCCCGGTGCTCCAGGACAGCATCCCGGTGCTCCAGGACAGCATCCCGGGGCTCCAGGACAGCATCCCGGGGCTCCAGGACAGCATCCCGGTGCTCCAGCAGCGCCTGGGGACAGTCCCGAGTGGCAGCAGGGGGCGGCGGTTCGCAGCGAGGACACGAGGGCGTGATCAATAACTGCCCCAATAATCAATAATTGAGCTCCAAAACAGCCGCAGCTCGGCCTTTCCAGGGTCCCTCCTCTCTGGGGGTGACAGGGACACAAAAGCCACCCAAGACACCCGCCCTGAACCTCAGCTCTGCCCCAGCAGAGCCCCTCACTGCTCTCGGAAATTTGGCATTTCTGTAAATCCAGGCTCCATCCCCTCACCCTCCTGGGCATCCCAGCCCCTGCAGCTCCCCCGAGCCCTTCCCCGGATCATTCCCGGGCTGTCCCCGATCCCGGCGGGCATTCCCGGGATCCCCGAAGGCTCCAGGAGGGAGAGAGCTTCGTTCCAAGGGAAGGTCCGACATTCCCGGCGCTGCCTTTGCCCTCTAGCGGGACCAGCGCGAAGGGACCGGCGGGGAAAATTCCCCAGCGGCAAATTCCATCCTGCTGGAGCCCGAATGGCAGAAATCCCAACTTTTCTTAAAGAAATGAGCAGCTCTGAGAGGGATTTTCCACAGGAAAGTTGAGGTTTAGGGGCGTTGGGTGGTTTTGGGGTCCCCTCAGCCGTGGGAACAGGATGGGACAGGAGGGGACAGGGGGAGGTTCCACATTTTCCAGAGCTCTGCAGGGGCAGAAATGGGGCTGGATTTTCGGAGGGAAGCGCTGGGGGCTCCATCCCATGGGATCAGCGGGATAAAGGCTGGTGGGAAGGTGTTGGAAGGGTGGGTGGGATGGATGAGGATGAGGAGGCAGCAGATCTGTAGGCTGTTGACACGACGACAGCAGCAACAAATCCTGCAATTCTGGATAAAACAACACCAAATTCCCATTTTTCCCAAGGATTTCGGGTCAGCAATCCACGCCTGGGCTGGGTTTTGCATGGAAAAGGGGCGAGAGGAGGTGCCCACACCGTCCCCATGGACGAGGAGCTGGATCCTCTTCCCAGGTTTTCTCCAGCCGCCTTCGGATGCCTCCACGGGCTCCGAGGATGTGGGCTGAGCTCCGTGGTTTCGGTTCAGGGCTCTGGATTCTCCAGGGATGTGTCATCCCCCTCATGGTGTTCCTTACACGTGGATAAAAATATAAGGGATGAATCCATCGGAGATGGAAAATATCCCACAGCGCTGGGCAGCTCCCGCTGGCTGCGGAAAAACGGGATGGGCTTGGGGGTTCCAGCTCCAGCCCAGGGAGATCCTGGTGGGCTCGGGGAGCTCCAGGGCTCTCTGCAGTTCCACATTCATGGATACCGTCCCAAATCTGTGGATGCCCTCCCACATCAATGGATACCATCCCAAATCAATGGATACCATCCCAAATCCATGGATGACATCCCAAATCAATGGATACCATCCCAAATCCATGGATAACATCCCAAATCCATGGATACCATCCCAAATCCATGGATAACATCCCAAATCCATTTATACGATTCCAAATCCAGGGATTCCCCTCCCAAATCCATGAATACCATCCCAAATCCATGGATACCATCCCAAACCTAGGGGTACCTTACCAAATCCATGGATACCCTCTTAAATCCATGGACACCTTCCTAAATCCATGGATACCATCCCAAATCCATGGATACCATCCCAAATCCAGAGGTATCATCCCAAATCCATGGACACCTTCCTAAATCCATGGATACCATCCCAAATCCATTTATACCATCCCAAATCCGTTTATACCATCCCAAATCCAGGGATTCCCTCCCAAATCCATGGATACTGTCCCAAATCCATGGACGCCATCTCAAATCCATGGATACTTTCCCAAATCCATTTATATTATCCCAAACCCATGAATACCATCCCAAACCCATGGATATCATCCCAAATCCAGGGGTACCTTCCCAAATCCATGGACGCCCTCTTAAATCCATGGATACTGTCCCAAGTCCATGGATACACTCTGAAATCCATGGATGCCATCCTAAATCCATTTATATCATCCCAAATCTCTGGACACCATCCCAAATCGAGGGATTCCCTCCCAAATCCAGGGGTTCCCTCCTAAATCCATGGATACCATGCCAAATCCTTTTGTACTATCCGAAATCCATGAACACCATCCCAAATCCATGGATACCATCCCAAATCCATCACACCTGGATGTGCCACACCCCCCTGGAGCTGCACAGGCACTGCCCAGGGGACAGGTCACACCTGAGGTGGCCAAAGTGTCACCTCTCTGGGGCAATGCAGCTCCTGGTCCCTGACCAGGACACCCTGACCAGGATCTTAGGATCTCAGGATCTCAGAACCTCAGGATCTCCCTGAGCCTCTGGGAAGGAATGGAGGAAGAAACGGGACACAGTGAAATCCCATCTTTGCAAATCCAAGCAAAACTGCTGGGCTGGATGAGGGCTTTCCTCTACTCTCACTGCCAAGAACAAGCTTTGAATGAATTTCCAAATCTTTATTTCATTTTATTTTTATTTTATGCATTTGCCCCAGCACCAAGCTCACCCTGGGGGGGAACATCTCCACTTTAATCACATTTTCCATGGAGCAGAGGGGTCTGAGCGCTCTGGGATGGGATCTGGGATCACTTTCCTGCATTTCCAGCTCTGGGGGCTCAGGAGAAGCGGCCGGTGGGCAGGCGGGGCAGGCAGGAGAAGGCGTTGGGGAAGAGGCTGAGGTTGATGGGGTTCCCGTCCAGGCGGATGTCCTCGAGCACCCGGCGGATCTGGCCCTGCTCCTGGCTGTCACAGAACGTGTCCTCGTGCATCGTCTGGATGTTGTTGTTCTGCGGGGACGGGACACGGGCACGGCCGGGTCACAGGGAGAGGGAGAGGAGGAGGGGGACCAGGACCAGGACCAGGACCAGTAAAAAGACCAGGACCAGGATCAGGGCCAGGGCCATGACCAGGACCAGGAAAAGGACCAGAGTCAGAGCCAGGACCAGGACCAGGACCAGGACCAGGACTAGGACCAGGACCAGGACCAGGACTAGGACCAGGACCAGGACTAGGACCAGGACCAGGACCAGGACCAGGACTAGGACCAGGACCAGGAAAAGGAAAAGGACCAGGGTCAGAGCCAGGACCAGGATAAGGACCAGGACCAGGATAAGGACCAGGAAAAGAACTAGGAATAGGACCAGGACCAGGACCAGGACAGCAAGGATGAGGAGGAGGAACAGAACCAGTCCAGGACCAGGACCAGGACTAGGAAAAGGACCAGGACCAGGATCAGGACAATGAGGATAAGGAGGAAGACCAGAACCAGTCCAGGACCAGGACCAGGACTAGGAATAGGACCAGGACCAGGATCAGGACAATGAGGATAAGGAGGAAGACCATAACCAGCACCAGGACAAGAACAAGGACCAGGATCAGGACAATGAATAAGAGGAGGAGGAGGAGAATGAGGAGGAAGAGGTGGGATCTGCTGAACTCAGACAAAGCCCATCCCACCTGGAGGTGCAGGGAGCGCAGGCTCTCGGGAAGGGGCACCGGGATAAAATCCAGCTGGTTATCGGAGAGATGGAGGAACTGCAGCTGCTTCAGGTCCTGCAGGGAGAGGACAGAGGTGAACCCCAATAGGGATGAACCCCTAGAGATGAACCAATAAACCTCCTAAAGATGAAGCCCCGAGAGATGAACCAATGAGCCCCCTAGAGATGACCCCCAATAGAGATGAACCCCCAGAGATGAACCAACAAACCTCCTAAAGAGGAACCCCCTAAACATGAACCCCCAAAAGATGAACGCCTAGAGAGGAACCCCTACAGATGAACCACCTAAAGATGAACCTCCTAGAGGTGAACCCCCAACAGATGAACCAATGAGCCACCTAGAGATGAACCCCTTAAGATGAACCCCTGAGAGATGAATCAATCAGTCACCTAGAGACGAACCCCAATAGGCATGAACCCCCAAGAGATGAATCAATGAACCTCCTAAAGATGAACCCCCAAGAGACGAACCAATGAGCCACCTAGAGACGTACCCCAATAGAGATGAACCCCAATAGGGATAAAATCCCAATAGAGATGAACCCCAATAGAGATTAATTGATGAACCTCATAAAGATGAAACCCATAAAGATGAACCTCCTAGAGATGAACCAATGAACCCCCAAGAGATGAATTCCCCAAAGATGAACCCCAGTAGAGATGAACCCCAACAGAGATGAGCCCCCAAGAGATAAACCAACGAACCGCCAAGAGATGAACCCTCTTAAGATGAACCTCTGAGAGATTAATCAATGAACCCCCCCTAGAGCTGACCCCTCTGGATCTGATCCCCCTGGATCTGACCTCCTTCTCCCCTCCCTCCACCCCCGTCCCCCTGTGTCTGGCAGAGCCCCCCATGCGTGGGGCGCACCCGGAAGGCCTCGGGGCGCAGCCCAGCGCTGGGGATGCGGTTGAGGCGCACGTCCAGGCGCACGAGGCCGCGGGGCAGCTCGGGCAGCGCCGTCAGGAGGTTCTCGGGCAGCAGCAGCTCCTGCAGGCTGG
This sequence comes from Melospiza melodia melodia, assembly GCF_035770615.1. Taxonomy (NCBI): domain Eukaryota; kingdom Metazoa; phylum Chordata; class Aves; order Passeriformes; family Passerellidae; genus Melospiza; species Melospiza melodia. Next base: position 6,699,900 of record NC_086221.1, read on the forward strand.
GCAGCCCCCGGAAGGCGTCCGCGTCCGCCCACGAGATGGAATTGCTGCTCAGGTCGATGCGCTTCAGCTTCTCTGAGGGCAGGAGGAGGACAGGGACAAAGCCAGGGTGGTTTATTCCCTGCTGCCCTGATTTTTTAAAATTTTCTAATGTTTACATTCTTGTAACCAACTTTCTCGCGCCGTTTCTGTAAATAACTTATCGTCTTGCATTCTTTTATGGAGGAAAAGAAATTCGATGGGCCGTTGGTTTGCCCAGCGCCATTGGAGAGGCGGGATGATCCTGGTGGTGACCCCGACGTACCGAGGCCGCGGAAGTCGCCGGCGCGCACGGCCCCGATGCGGTTGAAGCGGGCGTACAGGTACGCGGTGTCCGGGGGCAGCGCCGGGATCTGCTCCAGCCCCGCGTCGTCGCAGTACACCGAGCTGCCCAGGCACAGGCACAGCACGCAGCTGGGCAGCCCTGGAAACAAGCAGTGACCCCATGAAGTACCCCAGAGCAGTGGGAGGAGCTCATCCAGCTGTGGGGACATGGATCTGTGGCATCCAGAGCTGTCACAGCTCCCCGACCCCATGAAATACCCCAGAACAGCAGGAGGAGCTCATCCAGCCATGGGGACATGGGTCTGTGACACACAGAGCCCCCTGACCCCATAAAATACCCCAGAACAGCAGGAGGAGCTCATCCAGCCATGGGGACATGGGTCTGTGACACACAGAGCCCCCTGACCCCATAAAATACCCCAGAACAGCAGGAGGAGCTCATCCAGCCATGGGGACATGGGTCTGTGACACACAGAGCCCCCTGACCCCATAAAATACCCCAGAACAGCGGGAGGAGCTCATCCCGCCATGGAGACATGGAATTGGTGACACCCAGAGCTGTCACAGCTCCCTGACCCCATAAAATACCCCAGAACAACGCAGGGACATGCTCACACTCTGGGGACACAGAATCCATGATGCCAGAGCTATCACGGCTCCCTGACCCTATAAAATACCCCAGAATGGCGGGATCTGCCCACCTGGCTGTGGGGATATGGATCTGTGACACCCAGAGCTGTCACAGCTCCCTGACACCATAAAAGACCCCAGAACACTGGAATCTGTCCACCCTGCCATGGGGACATGGAATTTGTGACACCCAGAGTTGTCACAGCTCCCTGACCCCATAAAAGACCCCAGAACAGCAGGAGGATTGTGTCCACTCTATGGGGACCCAGAATCCATGACACCAAAACTGTTACAGCCCCCCAGTCCCATAAAATACCCCAGAACAGCATAAGGAGCACACCCCACTGTGGGGACATGGATCTGTGGCACATGGAGCTGTCACAGCCCCCTGACCCCATAAAATACCCCAGAACAGCAGGAGGAGCCCATCCAGCTGTGGGGACATGGATCTGTGGCACACGGAGCTGTCACAGCCCCCCGACCCCATAAAATACCCCACAACAGTGGGACCTGCCCACCCTGCCATAAGGACACAGAGCTGGTGACACCCAGAGCTGTCACAGCCCCGCATCCTCCAGGGAAGGGACAGAAACTCCAAGCAAAATAAACCCCATAAATATATGAAGTGCCCAGGATCAAACCCCCTCCTGCAGGAGGAGGGGAAATTAGAGCCCCCAAATTCAGATTTTTACACCCAAAGCTCTCCTGGTCCCTTTAAGTCTCCCACTGGAGGAAGCAGAACTCAAGAAAATTCTTTTGAATCAAGAAAAATTCTCGATCCCACCTGTCCCCAAGGGGTAAAACTGAGCCCACACCTGATCCCCCTCCTCTCCCCAAGGTTCCCAAACCCCTTCTAGGGATGGTTCAGAGCAGCTCAGCACCAATTTCCTTTCTCCTCCCACTTAATTTTTCCCAGCCCGGAGTGACAGCAAAGGAATAAAGATATTTATCCTCGCCGCAGGATTTTAATTGTCACTAATCTAATTGCCACTGTCGCGAAGCCTCTGCTCATTAAAGCCTCGCTGCTTTGCTGGAGTTCATTTTTTCCCAGCAATTTCTCTCTCTGCAGCCCTTCTGTGAGCAGACTCAACCCCAAAACCCTGCGAAGAGCTGCTGGCAGCACCAAAATTCCCTTTTTTCCCCCCAAAACTTCACCTGTGCGACACGGGGATGAATCCCAAGGGAGCACAACTCACCTTGTCTGGGGACGGGCGCTGGGGGCACGGGGCCAGCACTGCTTGGGGGCTGCAGATTTGGGGTTCCAGATGTGCTTTCAGCCAGCTCTGGGAGGGTTTTGGGGTCCTTGGGGCGGGGAGCCAAGGTGCCAACCTCGATCTGCAAACAAAGCCGGGTGTGAGTGTGGGGGATTTGTGCCCTCTGGGGAGGGTGGCATCAATCAGGGTCACTGGATTTGGGTCATTAATTCCCTCTTGGAAAGCTCTCCAAGCTCTCTTGGCCCAGAGGGATGAAGGAATCCTCACATCCAAGAGCTGGCAGGGGTTTGGTTTGAGTAAAAACCTTCCCCAATCCCGGGAGAGCTGCCAGGGCTCCTCCTGCGGTGCCACATCCACCCCTGGCATCAAATCCCCATCCAAAGATGGAACCAGGGGCTGTCCTGTGTCCCCCTCACCTTGGGGACAAGGTCCCCGTAGTCATAGAGCTCCTCGTAGTTGCTCAGGTCCAGGATGTCCCCGTAGCTCTCCAAGGTCACGTCGTAGTTGTCCAAGTCCAGGTTCTCAAAGAGGCTCAGCTCAGCCTTGGGTTTCTCCTCCTTCCTCCTGTCCTTGGCTGGCGCCGCCCAAAGTGTCCCCAAGCACAGGGCGGCCACCCCCAGCCAGCCCAGGGGACACATCCTGCACCTGGCCGGGGTCACGGCACCGGGAATGTCACCAAGGGCCGGCTGGGGGGACAGCCCCGGGCTGGGGGGGACAGGCGGTCCCAAATCCTGGGGGGACAGACAGCCCCAAACCTCGGGGTGGAGGGGACAGACAGACCCAAAACATGGGGGGACAGACAGCCCTGGGAGGGGACAGACAGGCCCATACCCAGAGGGGACAGACAGCCCCAAACCTCGGGGTGGAGGGGACAGACAGCCGCAAATCCTGGGGGGACAGACAGCCCTGGGAGGGGACAGACAGCCCAAATCCCGGGGGGACAGACAGGCTCAGCTCCATGGGGGACAGACAGCCCCAAACCCAGAGGGGACAGACAGCCCCAAACCTCGGGGTGGAGGGGACAGACAGCCCAAATCCTGGGGGGACAGACAGGCTCAGCTCCATGGGGGACAGACAGCCCCAAACCCAGAGGGGACAGACAGCCCCAAACCTCGGCGTGGAGGGGACAGACAGCCCCAAATCCCAGGGGGACAGACAGCCCCAAATCCCAGGGGGACAGACAGCCCCAAATCCCAGGGGGACAGACAGCCCCAAACCTCGGCGTGCAGGGGACAGACGACAGACCCAAAACCTGGGGGGGACAGACAGCCCTGGGAGGGGACAGACAGCCGCAAATCCTGGGGGGACAGACAGCCCCAAACCTCGGGGTGGAGGGGACAGACAGCCCAAATCCCGGGGGGACAGACAGCCCCAAACCCAGAGGGGGACAGACAGCCCCAAACCCAGAGGGGGACAGGCAGCCCCAAACCCAGAGGGGGACAGGCAGCCTCAAACCTCGGGGTGGAGGGGACAGACAGCCCCAGGAGGGGACAGACAGAGGGGACATTCCGTGACCCTTTTCAGCGCATTTCACGCTCGGCTGTGCAGGAGAGGCCCCGCGGGGCTGCCGGGGCTGCCCGGCTTTCCCAGCCCCGGGAGGAAGATGGGGGCTCGGGGGGTGATGAGGGGGCTCGGGGGGTGATGAGGGGGTCGTGGCCCTCGTGGGGATGGGTGGAACCAGCCCCTGGCCCAACAAGCCCAGCAGAGGAGGAGAACCAGCCCCAGGAGCCCTAAAACTGCTGCTCCCCCCTTCTGCTCCCACATCCAGCTCTAAATCTGCTTTTCCAACATCCTGGCGGGCCAGAGGCCACGGGGTCCGTGTGACAGCACGGGGACATCCCCCGGGGCTGGCAGCTCCACATGCAAACCCTCCAGGGCCCATTCCCAAAGGAGAATTCCCTCCCGTGGGACACCCACGGCAGAGCAGGGCGAGGGTCCCGACCCCCTTCAAATCCCAAATCCCAACCCCCAAATTCCAAATTCCAAACCCCAAATCCCAAATCCCGAATTCCGAATCCCAAATTCCAAATCCCAAACTCCAAATCCCAAACCCCAGATCCCAAACCCCAAACCCCAAATCCCAAATCCCAAACCACAAATCCCCAACCCCAAATTCAAATCCCAAACCCCAAATTCCAAATCCCAAACCCCAAATTCCAAACCCTAAATCCCAGACCCCAAATCCCAACCCCCAAATCCCAAATCTCGAATTCCAAATCCCAAATTCCAAATCCCAAACCCCAGATCCCAAACCCCAAATCCCAAACCCCAAACCCCAAATCCCCAACCCCAAATTCAAATCCCAAACCCCAGATTCCAAATCCCAAACCCCAAATTCCAAATCCCAACCCCCAAATTCCAAACCCCAAATCCCAAATCCCGAATTCCAAATCCCAAACTCCCAATCCCAAACTCCAAATCCCAAACCCCAGATCCCAAACCCCAAATCCCAAACCCCAAACCCCCAACCCCAAATTCAAATCCCAAATCCCAAATCCCGAATTCCAAATCCCAAATTCCAAATCCCAAATCACCAATCCCAAATTCAAATCCCAAATCCCAAACCCCAAATCCCAACCCCCAAATCCCCAACCCCAAATTCAAATCCCAAACCCCAAATTCCAAACCCTAAATCCCAAACCCCAAACCCCAAATCCCCAAATCCCAAATCCACCACCCAGCCGGGAGTATTTTCCACTCCATCCCGAGTGCGCTGCTCCCAAATTCCTCCTGTTTCCCCCCAGATCTGGCCTTTCCCAGCGCTCTGAGACCCCTGAACCCCCCAAACCCTCCCGTCCTCCAGCTGGGGGGGCTCTGGAGGTGCCAAACGAGGCCGGCATGGACGTACCCCCTGTCTGTCCTTCCTCCTCCTCCTCCTCCTCCTCGTCTGCAGGGGCTGGGGAAGGGCTTGGGAAGGGTTTTTAAGGCACGGAGAGGAGGAGGAGGAGGAGGAGGAAGGGGCAGCTCGGGGGTCTGGCCGAGGTGACAAACAGGACGCGGCCAATCAAACCCGCCGTCCCCTGCTGGCTCCTTCCATTGTCCCCAAGGCCACCAGCCCGGGGGTGGCTCCGCTCCAGCAGCCCGAGAGGGGCTGAGAGGGGCGGGAGTGGAGCGGTGACATCCCCAGGGTGTCCCCAGGGACGGTGGGGACAGAGCCAGGGCAGGAGCGGTGACACCCCCAAGGTGTCCCCAGGGACGGTGGGGACACAGAGCCAGTGCCACCCCAGCAGGTGCCACCAGAGGGGGACTCCCGGCTGTGTCCGGCCCCAAAGCACCCGGGGGGACCCCAGTGATCAGCCCAGGGTTTGGGGGGGCTGCAGAGACCCCCCCCGGGCAGGGATGGATGGGGACACTGAGCTCACCCAGCCCTGCGCCCCTCCCGGGAGGAGAGGAACCCCAAATCTTCACTCTCTGGGGTGCTTTGGGGTTTTTTTTTTTGAGGGGGGAAGCTGGTGTGGGTACAGGGGGTCTCAGCACACCCAACATTCAGCCTCTGGGGTGGTTTTGGGGTTTTTGGGGACGAGGAGCCGCTGTGAATGCAGGGGGAGCTCAGCACCCCAAATCTTCACGCAGTGAGAGGTTTTGGGGTTTTTTGGGGAGGAGGAACCAGTGTGGGTTCAGGGGGAGATCAACACTCCCAACCTTCATTCTTTGGGGTGTTTTTTTGTTTTTTGGGGGGACGAGGAGCTGCTGTGAATGCAGGGGGGGCTCAGCACCCCAAATCTTCACGCACTGAGAGGTTTTGGGGTTTTTGGGGAGGGGGAACCAGTGTTGGATGCAGGGGAGGGCTCAGCGCCCCCAGTCGTCACTCTCTGGGGCGGTTTGGGGTTTTTTGTGGACAAGGAGACGCTGTGAACACAGGGGGAGTTTAGCATCCCAAACCCTCATTCTTCGGGGTGTTTTTTTGTTTTTTGGGGGGACGAGGAGCTGCTGTGAATGCAGGGGGAGCTCAGCACCCCAAATCTTCACGCACTGAGAGGTTTTGGGGTTTTTTGGGGAGGAGGAACCAGTGTGTGTGCGGGCGGGGGCTCAGCACCTCCAATCTTCATTCTCTGGGGTGTTTTGGGGTTTTTGGGAGGAGGAGCCAGTGTGGGTGCAGGGGGACGCTCAGCACCCCCAACCTTCACTCTCTGAGGTGGTTTTGGGGTTTTTTTGGGGAGGGGGAGCCTCACTGGGGCAGGGTAGGAATTCCCTATGCCCCTCTGTGTCCCCATCCCGGGGACAGAGCTCATCTCGGGGGGCCACCACCCCCCTCCTCGGGGACGTCACCGCGGGGCTGGCGCACCCCAGGAGGGGCAGGACGAGCGCGGCAGCCCCCCCCTGGGCAGCCTCGTGCCCACCCACCCACCCACGGCCGCGAAAATGTTCCCGGTGCCAGCGGCGCAGCGCCCCCCACGCACCCACCCACCCTCCCGCAGCGCCCATCTGCTCTGGATGGGGGGGGGGGGGGGGGCGACCGGGACACCCCCACAGCCCCCCGGGGACACCCGGAGCCCCCCAGACGCCGCTGTGTCACCCCCCGGCCCCGCTCATTAGCGGCCGCTAATCTTCATTAAGCCCCTCATTAAGCGGCTCGGTGGGCACCGGGACGGGGCCGAGGGGACGGACGGGGATGCGGCGCTGGGAACCGCGGCTGGGGAGCCCCAAGCCCCCCAAACCCCACTGAGGAGGGGGTGCCAGCCCTGGCCGTGACCCCACGGGAGCTGCCAGCCCCAATCCCGATCCCCGTCCCCAATCCCAATCCCAATCTCTCGGGTTTTAGGGAGCAGCTTTGGGGTGCTCAGCCCCCCCAAACCTTCAATCCCTGGGGCAGTTTTGGGGTTTTTTTTGGGAAGGGGGAACTGGTGTGGGTGCAGAGGGGGCTCAGCACCCCAAACCTTCAATCCCTGGGACGGTTTTGGGGTTTTTAGGGGAGGGGAAGCCGCTGTGGGTGCAGGGGGAGTTCAGCATCCCAAACCATCACACACACACAGAGATTTTGGGGTTTTTTGGGGAGGGGGAACCGCTGTGTGTGCAGGGGGGGCTCAGCATCCCAAACCTTCACACACAGAGAGATTTTGGGGTTTTCTGCGGTGGGGGAACCAGTGTGGGTGCAGCGGGAGCACAGCACCCCAAAACTTCACTCTCTGGGGTGGTTTTGGGGTTTTTTTTAGGGAGGGGGAGCCGCTGTGGGTGCAGGGGGAGCACAGCACCCCAAACCTTCAATCCCTGTGGCAGTTTGGGTTTTTTTTGGGAAGGGGGAACTGGTGTGGGTGCAGAGGGGGCTCAGCACCCCAAACCATCACACACACAGAGAGATTTTGGGGTTTTTTGGGGAGGGAGAACTGGTGTGTGTGCAGAGGGGGCTCAGCACCCCAAACCTTCAATCCCTGGGACGGTTTTGGGGTTTTTAGGGGAGGGGAAGCCGCTGTGGGTGCAGGGGGAGTTCAGCATCCCAAACCATCACACACACAGAGAGATTTTGGGGTTTTTTGGGGAGGGAGAACTGGTGTGTGTGCAGAGGGGGCTCAGCACCCCAAACCTTCACACACGGAGAGGTTTTGGGGTTTTTTGGGGAGGGAGAACTGGTGTGTGTGCAGAGGGGGCTCAGCACCCCAAACCTTCACACACGGAGAGATTTTGGGGTTTTTTGGGGAGGGAGAACTGGTGTGGGTGCAGAGGGGGCTCAGCACCCCAAACCTTCAATCCCTGGGACGGTTTTGGGGTTTTTAGGGGAGGGAGAACTGGTGTGGGTGCAGAGGGGGCTCAGCACCCCAAACCTTCAATCCCTGGGACGGTTTTGGGGTTTTTAGGGGAGGGGAAGCCGCTGTGAGTGCAGGGGGAGTTCAGCATCCCAAACCTTCATTTTCTGGGGTGGTTTTGGGGTTTTTTGGGGAGGGGAAGCCGCTGTGAGTGCAGGGGGAGTTCAGCATCCCAAACCTTCACACACGGAGAGGTTTTGGGGTTTTTAGGGGAGGGGAAGCCGCTGTGGGTGCAAGGGGGGGGGCTCAGCACTGCTCCCCTCATTGAGAAACCCAATCCCAACGTGGGGACATGGCTCCGACATCCCCGGGGAGGGAAAGCCCCGCTGGCAGAGGGGGATTCAGAGCGCGGTTATAAAACAGCGGGGTTGCAGGGGGAGGAGGGTGTGAGCGTGCTCTGCACAGCACAAACGCTCCCAAACCCCCTCGGCCCCCCCGGCCCTTCCCACATCCTCACACCTTCCCCCGCTGCCGCCCTCCCGCTCCCATCGGGAATCGCAGGGGATGAGGAGGAGGAGGAGGAGGAGCGGCTGCTGCAGCCAACCCAGCCCAGCCCGATCCCGCTGCTGAGAGAGGGGCTGGGACCCCACGGATGGGTTCCTGCATCCCAGATTTTACAGGGAAAGGTTCGGGATGCTGGGATGGGGATGTGACCCCATAGATGTGTTCCTGCATCCTCAGGTTTTACAGGGAAAGGTGCAGGATGTTGGGATGGGGCTGTGACCCCACAGATATGTCTCTGCATCCTCAGATTTTAAAGGGAAGGATGCAGGATGTTGGGATGGGGATGTGACCCCATAGATGTGTTCCTGCATCCTCAGGTTTTACAGGGAAAGGTGCAGGATGTTGGGATGGGGCTGTGGCTCCATGGATGTGGCCCAGAATCCTCAGATTTTACAGGGAAGGATTCAGGATGCTGGGATAGGGATGTGACCCCGTGGATATGGATGTAGCATTTTGGGATGGGGATGTCACCCCATATATGTGTCCCTGAATCCTCAGATTTTAGAGGGAAGGATTCAGGATTTTGGGATGGGGATGTCACCCCACAGATGTGTTCCTGCATCCTCAGATTTTACAGGGAAAGGTGCAAGGTGTTGGGATGGGGCTGTGGCTCCATGGATGTGGCCCCGAACCCCAGATTTTAGAGGGAAGGATTCAGGATGCTGGGATAGGGCTGTGACCCCATGGATGTGGATGCAGGATGCTGGGATGGCGCTGTTATCCCACAGATGTGTTCCTGCATCCCAGATTTTGCAGGGAAGGATTCAGGATGCTGGGATGGGGCTGTGACCCCATGGAGGTGGATGTAGGATTTTGGGGTGCGGCTGTGACTCCATAGATGCATCCCTGAATCCTCAGATTTTACAGGGAAAGGTGCGGGATGCTGGGATGGGGATGTGACCCCATGGATGTCCCCCTGCATCCTCAGATTTTACAGGGAAAGATTTAGGGTTTGGAATCCAGGGGCATCCAGGGATTCTCTGGGAATTCCATCCCAGCCAAGAACTCCTTCCCAGATTCAGCATCACCCCAGCCAAAACCCCCAAAACCCCCAAAACCCCAAAACCATTGGGAGAGTCATCCCCAAGCAAGGAAATTTTGGATGGAGCAGCACCTGAGGAAGGCGAGGACGGATCAGGGAGAGGCTCAGAGTCCCTTGTGAATGATTTTATTTCCACTGCTGCAGGGAGTGGGAGTGAAAACCCCGTAAAGTCGCCGGGTTGGGAGGCACGGGTGCCGTTGGGAATATCTGTACATTCTACCAGTCTATATACACATCAGATATAAATATACATAAATCCAGGGGGGCTCCGTCCGGGTTTAGGGCTCAAACCTGTCCCCACCCAACTGCAGGGAGAGCTGCAAAGGAGATTTTACCCTCCTTAATTAGCAGGAGGTTTTAATTAATGGGAAAAGGGGAGCACCCCTGTGCCAGCTGCAGGGAGGAGGGCACGGTGCCCGTCCGTGGCCGTCCTGGGCAGGGTCAGTTCTGCAGGCTGGGCACAAAAGGAGCTTTCTTTTCTTTATTTAATGCTCATTGCAGTTGGGTTTTGATTTTTTTTTTTTTTTCCCTCTCTCTCTAATGCTCGGCCTTTAAATCCAAATCCTGAGACTCGGGAAGAAAAGAAGAGAATAATCCCCCCTAAACCCGGAGACCCAATAAATGCAGGTACAGCTATAGAGGGGGAAGAGATACATGTGGGGATGGGGAAGAGCAGGGATAAAAATAGCCCTTCCAAAGGATGATTCTTCCCTTTTCTTCTCCCTTCCTTTTATTTCTAATTTAAAAAAAAAATAAAAAAAAAAAAAAAACCAAGGCAAAGCCCAGCCATGTGTGATTGGCTCCAGAGAGAAACTGAGCCGTGGATGTGGCCCTGGAGCCTCAGATCTCAGAGGGAAGGGGGCAGGATTTTGGCATGGGGATGTGACCCCACAGATCTGATTTTACAGGGAACGATGCAGGATTTTGGGATGGGGATGTGACCCCACAGATCTGATTTTACAGGGAATGATGCAGGATTTTGGGATGGGGATGTGACCCCACAGATCTGATTTTACAGGGAATGATGCAGGATTTTGGGATGGGGCTGTGACCCCATGGATGTGGGTGCAGGATTTTGGGATGGGGCTGTGACCCCTTTTATGTGGTCCTGTATCCCTCCAGTTAAGAGGGAAGGATTCAGGATTTTGGGATGGGCTGTGAAGAATTCAGGATTTTGGGAAGGGGCTGTGATCCCATGGATGTGGTCCTTGATCCCAGATTTTAGAGGGAAGGATTCAGGATTTTGGGATGGGGCTGTGGCCCCATGGATGTGGTTCTACATCCAAAGATTTTAGAGGGAAGGATTCAGGATTTTGGGATGGGGCTGTGATCCCACAGATGTGTCCTGGCATCCTCAGATTTTGCAGGGAATGATGCAGGATGCTGGGATGGGGCTGTTGGTCCCATGGATGTGGCCCTTGATCCGAGATTTTACAGGGAAGGATTCAGGATTTTGGGATGGGGCTGTGACCCCGTTTATGTGGTCCTGTGTCCCTCCAGCTTAGAGAGAAGGATTCAGGATTTTAAGATGGGACTGTGATCCCATGGATGTGGTCCTTGCTCCCAGATTTTAGAGGGAAGGATGCAGGACACTGGAACGGGGCTGCGGCCCCAGGGGTGTGGTTCTACATCCAAAGATTTTACAGGGAAAGATGCAGGATTTTGAGATGGGGCTGTGAAGAATTCAGGATCTTGGGATGGGGCTGTGATCCCATGGATGTGGTCCTTGGTCCCAGATTTTACAGGGAAGAAATCAGGATTTTGGGATGGGGCTGTGTCCCCATGGGTCGGTTCTAGGATGGGGATTTGAAGCCGGGCAGGGTCTGCTCCTGCCCAGGGGGTGTGGGAAGGTGTTCCCCCCCACACAGGGGCAGGGAACCCTCCCTGCTCCATCCCTGCACATGCACAGCTCCAGACGGGATTTAGATCCTCCTCCTCTGGAGAAACGTGGAGCCAAAGCTCTCCAGAAGGGCGACAGGAGCGTCCCCATCCCCTGCGATGGCCTGATTGTCCATCCTCCCTGACTTCTACACATCCCACCACCCTCAGCCCCTGCTCATCCCATCCCAGCTCCAAAACCCACCGGGAATGTTTCTTGGTGCTGCACACACCCCGAGCCCAGCGGCTCCATCCGGACCGAGCCCAAAACCTGCGGGGCACCGAGGGAGAGACGGAACCGGGGACAAGGGCCGGGGGACAAGGACAGCGAGCTGCGACACGGCACAGCGCGGTCCCCAAGGAGCCACCGCTGTCCCCGCAGGGCAGGAAAAGGGGAAAACGAGGAGAGGGATGGAGGCGAGGAGAGAGCAGGGGGAGAGAGGGAGGAGAGAGGGTCCCACGTGTCTGAAATGTCCGAGCAAAGCCTGGGAGAGGCGGGGCGAGGCTAAAACACCACGGACTGCAGCAGGCGGAAACACAGCATCAGGTCCAGAGGGATGGGCGGCTTCAGCAGGTTCCCGTCCAGCCGCAGGTAGCGCAGCCGGGGCACGCTGTCCAGATCCGAGGGAGAGAAATCCTGGACGGACACCAGCGAGGTGGGGCAGATCTGGGTGCCGTTGATTTCTGCGGGGACAGGGGACACACGGGGGTGAGGGACAGGGGACACACAGGGGTGAGGGACGGGGAAAAGGGAATGCGGAGAGGAGAAGTAGGATTCAGGTCAGGGAAAGGAGGATGTGGAGAAGAGGAAGAGAGGGATGAGGGTTAGGAAAGGGGGAATGCGGAGAGGAGGAGCAGTAGGTTAGGGAAAGGGGAATGTGAACAGGAGAACGAGCAGGACGTGGGGTAGGGAAAAGGGAATGTGGAGAGGAGGAACAGAGGGGTTCAGATTAGGGAAAAGGGAATGTGGACAGGAGGAACAGAGGGGTTCAGATTAGGGAAAAGGGAACGTGGGGAGGAGGAGCAGTGGAATGACGGTTTGGGAAACGGGAATGTGGGCAGGAGGAGCAGGAATATGGAGAGGAGGAACAGAGAGATGCGAGTTAGGAAAAGAGGAATATGGACAGGAGGAAGAGCAGGATGAGGGTTAGGGAAAGGGGAATGTGGGCAGGGGGAGCAGCAGGGTGTGAGTTAGGGAAAAGAGAATGTGGAGAAGCGGAAGAGTGGGATACAGGTTTGGGAAAAGGGGATGTGGATAGGAAGAAGAGCGGGATGAAGGTTAGGGAAAAGGGAATGTGGACAGGGGGAGCAGTAGGATGCACGTTAGGAAAAAGGGAATGTGGAGAGGAGGAGCAGTGGGATTCAGGTCAGGGAAAAGGAAATGTGGGCAGGAGGAGCGGTGGGATGTGAGTTAGGGAAAAGGGAATGTGGAGAAGAGGAAGAGCAGGATGTGGGTTCGGGAAAAAGGAACGTGGAGAGGATGAGTAGTGGGATGTGGGTTTGGGAAAAGGGAAATGTGGAGAGGAGGAACAGAGAAAAGGGAATGTGGACAGGAGGAAGAGTGAAATGTGGGTTAGGGAAAGGGAAATGTGGACAGGAGGAGCAGGAATGTGGAGAGGAGGAAGAGCGTGATTCAGGTTAGGGAAAAAGGATTGTGGTGAAGAAGAAGAGCAAGATGCAGGTTTGGGAAAAGGGAATATGGAGAAGAGGAAGAGCAGGATGAGAGTTAGGGAAAAGGGGAATGTGGAGAGGAGGAAGAGCGGGATATGGGTTTGGGAAAAAGGAATGTGGACGGGGATTTTTGAACCCCCCTGCTGTTGAACCCCAAATTGGGGTTGTTTTGCCACCAAAAGGGACAATCCCAGGCTGCTCAAAGCCCCAGCGAGAGGGAAAATCTGGCTTTTGATGAGGAGCGAAGTAGGTCACGTTCCTCGGGAGCGCAGCTCGGGATGCGGCGGCATTCCGGAGACAAAAGGGATCAAAGGGATCACCCCGCCCCCGGAGCCTCTGCCGTGGAACTGCAGCTGGATTTCCCTGGGATGGTGTGGGGCAGCCCTGGCTGCTCTGCCTCCATGGGATGTTCCCTCACCATCCCAAGCCGTGTGTTTGGCACCTCTCCCTAAAACATCTGCCCAAGCCTTCCTTGTTAAATATCCCGATTTTTTTTCCAGGAAAAGAGCCTTTCCAAGGGCAGGTGGCTCCAAAGAAGACAGCTGGAAAAAGTCCTGCAGCACCACAGGGGATTCACTCTGCTCCTCCCCTTCCACCCAGATCCTCCCTCCACCCCACCTCATCCCACCCCTTTGAAGGCATCACATCCCACCAGGTGAGAAATGACCTTTCCAAGGTTTTTCTCCCCAAAAAACCCCATGGGACTCACTCTCGATGGAGTTGTTGTTCAGGTAGAGGTGCTCCAGCTTGGGGCTGATGAAGGGCACGTTGGTGAGCTTGTTGTGGGCCAGGTGCAGCACCAGCAGGTTGGTGAGGTTGAAGGAATTTTTGGGCAGCCCCTTGTCCGAGATCTGGTTGTAGTTGAGCCGGATGAAAGCCAGGTTGGGAAACTCCTTGAAATAATCGCTGGGGATGTCCTCGATGTTGTTCCTGTCCAGGAAGAGCTGGTGGATGGCGCTGGGCACGCCGGGGGGCATCTTCCTCAGGATGTTGTGTGCCAGGTTGAGCTGCATGAGGTTCTTGAGCCCCTTGAAGGTGTTCTTGTTGAAGACGCCGTCGCTCAGCTTGTTGTGGTGCAGGTCCAGCAGCACCAGGTTCTCCAGCTTGTGAAGACCCCGGGAGGGATCTTGGAGATCTGATTCCTGCTGAGCCTCAGCTGCTCCAGGTTGGGCGGCAGGAAGGCGGGCACCTCCTTCAGCTGGTTCCTCTCCATGTAGAGGAAGATGAGGTTCTCCAGCTTCTCCAGCACCTTCCTGTCCACCTTGCGGATGCGGTTGTTGTCCAGGTTGACCCACTTGAGGCCGGTGGCGTTGCGGAAGGACTCCTCGGGCAGGTCGGCGATGAAGTTGTTCTGCAGGTACAGGTAGTGGATGCGCGCGGGGATGACGGGCACCGTGCGCAGGTTGCGGCTGTCGCAGTACAGCGCCGACGGGAAGTCGGGCGGGCAGTAGCACTCGCGCGGGCAGTCGGGGAACACGGACGGGGGGCCCGGAGGGAGGGGAGGGGGCAGCTCTGTGGGCTCCACGGGCTCCTCGAAGGGCAAGGGAGGCCGGGTGGGCCGGCGGGGCGGTTTGCGGCGCTGCCCGCTCGCCGCCAGCGCCAGCGCCAGCGGGAGGAGGAACGCAAGGGTCGCCCTCATGGTCCCGGTGATTTCCTGCAGGGACACGAGGAGGAGGGTTGGGTGTCAGGGAAGATGGAACAGGAAAGCCCTATAAATATGATTGTCTGGCAAAAGATTTTGAGAATACAGAAACTATAAGTGAGATGGAAATGAAAGCAAGCTTTGAGATCCCTCAGTTACTGAACAACTGAGCAACAATGGTGTGGCCACTGAAGGTGATTCCCTTTTGATGGAACAACACCCTCTGCTTGCAGACAGGCCCAAGGGTCAGAGCAGACCCTACAGCTTGGCAGAAGGGCCCAAAGAGGAGTTTTTAGGGTTTAAAATGTAAGACAGTATGGTAATGTAGTGATTCTTATAGGCTGTATGGAAATGCTGTAGGATTTGTATCTTGTACTAGATTGGTTAGTGAGAATCAGAATATTCAACACAGAAGATGATTTATTGTATTGTAATGGGAAATTTGCTGTCTTGTCTCTTAGCTCTTAGCTCTTACCTCTTGTCTCAAAGCTCTTGTCTTTTACGCCTTACCCCTTTTTCTCTCTCACCCTCTCATCCTCTGTACCCCTCTCTTCTCTCAGTCCTGCTCTGAGCTGTGTTTGGCAGCTCCCAGCACGGCCCTGCACTTGGCCCTTTGCAATAAACCCCAAGTTCCCAGCCCTGGCTA